>NW_023413578.1:0-8042 GCF_903995425.1 Onychomys torridus | reverse complement strand
TAGCCACGGCTGCTGTGTGTTTATGATTGTAATGGTCCACATCATATCCAGATGACAGGATTTGGGGTCTCTCTTCCCTATCTTCTGGTCCTTACAGCCTTTCCATCACCCCCTTCTTTGATGTTTCCTTGGTCTTGGAGAGAGGTGATAGAGATGTTGTGTTTAGTGTCCAGTCACTCATTCTCCATGTTTTGGCCATGTATAAGTCTCTGCTCTAACTGTTGCCTGCTTCTAGAAGAGGCTTCTCTGGCCAAGGCTGAGAGCTGCATTAGTCTGTGGATATGCACAGAAAGTTTTAGAAGGCAGTTTGACTCCATGTTTATCTTGGAAACATTGGTAGTAGACTTCCCCCATAGAGCCCATGACTCCCTTAGCTAAAGCTTTTTGGCCAGGTTACAATACCAGACATGAAACCCTTTTGTGTGGGTCAGGCCGCAGATCCAATCAGAAAGCAGTTGGTTACACTTGAACATTTTGTGGCACTACTACACCAGTGCACATACCTTGCCTTGCAGGCCAGTCCTGTAGCATGCAGGGCCCAGAACTAGGTGAGATCATTGATGACCTTTCCCCCTCAGCGGCCTCTACCACACCTTCCAGAACTGTGAACCCTCGCCATCGGGAAGTAGACTTCCAGATCACTGTCACTTTGATTTCTCTGTGTCTTCTACAGCAGGGTCTGACTGTCTAGTTCTCATGTGTGGCTAAGGCAATGACAGATCTGTATCATTTTGGGAGCTTTTAGAGGCTCCAAGACCAACCTACAGGACACCTAGGGAGGTATCCTGCACCTGGCATTGGGATTTTCATTAAAAAACCCCGTGACTTACAGGAGCAGCATGGTCCACCACTCAGGGCATCTGTCCAAACTTCCTTTTGGGGGTGAGGGTGTGTGTGTGTGTGTGTGTGTGTGTGTGTGTGTGTGTGTGTGTGTGTGTGTAATTTTTGCTTAGGCTAGTCTTGAACTCAAGTTGTAGAGCAGTGGTTCTCAACCTTCCTAATGTGACCCTTTAATACAATTCCTCATGTTGTGCTGACTCCCAACCATAAAAGTATTTTAGTTGCTACTCCATAAGTGTAATTTTGCCACTTTTGTGATTTCTATGAAAGGGTCATTCGACACACAAATGGGATGTGACCCACACATTGAGAACTGATGTTGTAGAGGATGACTTTGAACTCCTGATTGTTCTGCCTTGGGCCCTCAAGGGCTAGGAGTGGGCCACCATGCCCAACTTCTCTATTTCATATGGCCCAATTTGGAAGTCCTCAACACTTTGAAAGGATGTCAAGGAGTTTGTGGAGCCCTAACTAAGCCTGGTGCCCTCTGTGGTAGGAGTTGGTATACTCTGCAGATTGCTGTGTCCTTCTATTATAGTGAAATATTATATACATACTTCACATATTTTTAGTGGATTGATTTTACATTTTAAGAATTTTTTCCCCAGAGCTGAGGACCAAACCCAGGGCCTTGCACTTGCTAGACAAGCCTTTACCCTGAGCTAAATCCCCAACCCCTCATTTTAAGATTTTTTTTGGTGGTGGGGTGGGTGGGTGGGTAGTGGGTGTGGAGGATGGGGTGGCTCAGTGGTTAAGACACTGGCTGCTCTTTCAGAGGCACAGGTTCAATTCCCGCACCACATGGCAGCTCACAACTGTCTGTAACTCCAGTTCTACTAGGGTCCTGATCCCTCACACAGATATATACAGCAAATCACCAATGCACATTGGCTACCTGCACAGGACCTGCCCCCACTCTCCCTTTAAAAAAAAAGATATGAAAGTAGGAAAGGGCTAGCTGGAAAAGAGACAGGAGTTAGCAAGAGCAAGAAGGTTTATGGAAAGTTAAAAATGAGCTGGGTGGTGGTGGCACACACCTTTGATTCTAGAGCTCAGGAGACAGAGGCAAATGAATCTCTGTGAGTTCGAGGCCAGCCTGGTCTACAGAGCAAGTTCCAGGACAGCCAGGGCTGTTACACAGAGAAACTCTGTCTCAAAAAAAGAAAAGTTAAAAGGGAGTAATTTGACTGCAATGCATCATATAAAAGTATGGAATTATTGAAATATAATAAAATACAAACAACCCCTCAATATCAGAGCAACTCTATCATCACATATCCCATGACTGTTGGAAACTGTCAGTGTTCAGCGGGGAGAAGAGTGAGGCAATAGCATCTTACTAGTGTCAGGGAAATAGCTTTGCCCTTGGAGGTCAATGGTTAAACAGAAAAAGAAAAGGACCATGATAACACTTCAGAGTGCCACCCACCCACCCCTGCCATAGACCTAGGAATTCTATTTTGAGCATCCTTGCTCTCTGCCTTCAGTTCTTACCTCCAGGCAACTCAGAGCTCCTCAATGATAATTGCTGTTTCAACATCTTTTTATTACTGTGAAATAGAGTACACACATAGGGTAGCTGCTCTGTGGGCCAGAATGCTAAAAAGAACAATGAAGCTCAGAGTCAGTGGTAGAGCTCTTTCCTAGAATCCCCCAGTGAGGGGCTGGGGTGTGGCTCAGTGGTTGAGCCCCTGCCTAAAATCCCCCAGTGAGAGGCTGGGTGCATGGCTCAGTGGCAGGGTCTCTGCTTAGAATCTTCCAGTGAGTGGCTGGGGAGTGTGGCTCAGTAGTAGAGCCCTTGCCTAGAGTCCTCCAATGAGGGGTTAGGGACATGGCTCAGTGGTAAAGTATCTGCCAAGAATCTCCCTCTGAGGATTTGGGGACATGCCTCTGCTTGAGTTGGGCCCTAAATCCAGCTCTCTGTCCCCTAAATGCAATAAAACAATGAGTAAAGAAAAGAAACACCCTCTCCTAACAATTGCAGCAAAGTCCTCAAAGTTCATCCTCATTGGACTAGGTTAGAACACGTGTCTTCCCTAAACCAATAATCACTGTGGCTCCAGCTCAGTCTGGATTTTGCTGAGGCCAGGGATAAGTCAGCCTTATTCAAGTAAAATCGACTGAAATAAAAATTGCATAGAAGTTGGGCATGGTGGTGCACACCTGTAATCCCAGCACTTGGAAGGTGAAGACAGGGGGATCAGAAGTTCAAGGCCAGCCTTCACTATATAATGAGTTCAAGGCCAGCCTAGGATACCCTATCTCTAAAATGTAGAGGAGGAGAGGAAGGAGGAGGAAGATGGAGAAGAGGAAGAGGGAGCTGAGTAGGTCCCTGGGTTGAGGTAGGACGCCATGTAGATTTCTAGAGGAAAACAATTGTTTTTAAATTTTCTATTACAGTGTGTGTGTGTGTGTGTGTGTGTGTGTGTGTGTGTGAAGATCAAAGGACAACTTTCAGTAGGTGGTTTTCTCCTTCCACAATAAGGGTCCTGGGGACCAACATTGGCTTGGTAGCGAGTGATTTTTAACTACTAAACCAACCCTCTTCCTTCGAGGAAAAAGCACTCTAAAGTGAGCATGTGCAAAGATCCTGAGACGGAGCTGGCCCAATAACTCAGAAACAGTAAAGGCATTTCTACCGCAGTGTAGAGTGTGCCCAAGCCTGCATGGGGAAGGAACACTGCTCCTGCACCCGTGTCCATCAGTGTCCCACCCCCTCTCCAGCCCACACAGGAACGTCCTCCCTCACCCCGCTGTACAGCCTTCCACCTGTCCCTGGTCACTGCGCACGTCTCTCTAATCGTTTCTCTGTTCCCTTTACAAGTGGGTGTGATGGAGCTAAAGCATATTTACCTGACAGAAGCTTAATTATTCATCCGCGGGAACCTGAACAGGGAGTTAAGAGAGGCCATGGGGTCAGGGTGGGGTGGAAAGGGGTGGACAAGGAAGGACCTGGGTGCGCAGAGGCGGGGGGCTGGGGGGGTGTCCAGAGTTGGCCCGCACAATGGAGTGACAAGGGGTATGGCGAAGCAAGGGGCTGTGGAACACTGCGGGAGATGAGTTAAAGGTGGAGAGGAGAGGTGGGGACTTGGTGCCTTAAGAAAAGGACAGGGGAAAAGGATGGGGGTGCATTGAAAAGAGTGGGAGTGGAGGGGTCTTACTAGGTTGCTCAACTAGTAAGAACTTGAACTAACTTGGTAGACCAGACAAGACTTGAATTTTTGACCCTTCTCCCTCGGCTTCATGTAGCCACCATACTTAGCCCATCCTCATCCACCCCAGGACAAGGCTCCCCAGCCATTATTTTAAAATTCCTAGAAGACTTTCTTCATCCTCTCCCTCTTCTCCTCTAGTTCAATTTCTTATTCTCTTAGCAGCCACCCAAGGAAGCGCTTGCATGCTCTCTCTGTCTGTGTCTCTCTCTGTCTCTCTCTCTCTCCCTCTGTCTCTCTCTCTCTCTCTCTCTCTCTCTCTCTCTCTCTCTCTCTCTCACACACACACACACACACACACACACACACACACACACACTCAGACTTCCTAAATTGTTTCTAAAACCAAATAGAAATTTGAAAATGTTTCATTACAGAGGGTCTGCACATTAAATTCCCTTGCCTCATAGAATTTGGTGGGGAGGAGTTTACCCCTTTAGAATTCTGTCAGCTGTCCTCTGACTGCCAAGTGCACAGGAAATAAATGAAACGTAACGGAATTCTGTCTTCTGGAAGCTCCTGACATTTTAGAATCCTGCCCATCTGGTAGGCCATTCATACGCTCCCGCCAAGAAGTCTAGAAAACTCCATTACAACTCTAGAGTTCCAAGAGCCCCCAGGCCTCTTTGAAGTTCTACTCCTCCAAGAGTTCAGTCTTAGAATCTTGGGGGATTCTATGTCACCTCCGGGAGTCCACATTCCTGCTTCCAAAGTTTAGTGGCCTTGACCTCTTCTTTGGGACTCCAAGGCCCTAAGATTTTCTCCTACTCACTCAGGCTTTTCTATGAGTTCATGTGGGTGAGGAAAGATGGAGGGAAACTATCCAGGGTGGATCCATGACTGACCACAGCTGCTCCATCCTCCCCCTCCCCGCCGGCTTGGGCACCAGGGGAGTGGAACCAGGTGGGAAAAGGGGGAGAGCTACTGGACTCCTGCTACCTGAAGGCCCTCAAAGGGTTCGTCATGGTGCTCACCGCCGAAGGAGACATGGTTTACCTGTCGGAAAATGTCAGCAAGCACCTGGGCCTCAGTCAGGTGAGCTGCCTGCTCTGTACCTGTCCCTCCCACATTGGTGAGGCTGGGGGGACCGTGGTTCCCCATGACCTTAGTTCTTCCTTTATGAAATTCACAGTGCGGCAGAGGGGAGAGAGGAATGTCACCAGACAGAATGGTCGATGCTGTATGGGACAGCCCAGATGTAGGAAATGTGGCGCTGAGAGGCCTGACCCAGCCTGGGAGGAGATGCACTTGAGGGGGCTGCTTAGAAGAAAGAACGTCTTAGCTGCAACCTGAATGGCTTAGCAGTGAGGACCACAAATGTACCTGGAGGATGTTGGCACACGTAAAGGCCCAGAAGTGAGATGAAAATGGAACACTTTGGAGAAATGACCAACTTGATCATGGACAGAGGACAGTGGGAGAAGTTGGGAGGTGGGGAAGGTCAGACAGTTCAATGGGTCAATAATGTGTGTTCATGTGAGGTTTGTCTCCAAGGTGCTGGAAGCCATAGATGGAGTGAAAACAAGGGAGAGGTTGTTCTAAAGTGGTTGGACCATGTTTACAGTTTAGAAAGGGAACAGCAAAGGATGAAAGATGAGGAGGGATCAGCAGGAAGAGGATACCCCCCAGGTGGGAGGAGAGGAGCTGGGGAAGGCATCTGTGGACTGGACCTAACTTTAGTTCACCTTTAGAGTAAACCCTGTATGAGAAAGTTTGTGTTCTTTTTTCTCTTTCATGTAAATGGCTGTACAGTGGACCTCTGTTCCTTCTCCCTGATGCATAACCCCACTTCTGGTACCAATTTCTCTGTGAGTGTGAACTCTCAGAGTCAGACAAGTGACTGCCCCAGAGTCCTAAACTAGAAAGTGATAGAGCCAGCTATCAAAGCCAGCTACAAAAGGTGTTATTGGAAGAGTCCTGTGTCACCCAGATCCCACCCTGGACGCTTTTTCATCTGTGTCCCCTCCTCCTAAACTGAAACAAGTAACAGACTCTTTGACCTGCCCAGGGAGTGTGACTCACCCTTTGCATTTGTGACTCCTGTTTTTATTTCATTTGTTTGTTATTACTCGTAAAAGTTTATCTATTTTATGTGTCTGGGGGAGACTGACTCTGGGGGAGGGTTGTGAGCACACATGGGTACATCATGTGCATGACATGTGGGTCCTGAATATATGTATGTACATTATGTACATTGCAGGTGACCTCAGAGGCTAGAAGGGGACTGGACCACCTAAAACTGGAATTACAGTCAATTGTCAGCCACCTGATATGAGTTCTGGGACCTGAACCCAGGTCTTCTGTAAGAGCAGCAAGTGCTCTTAACCAATAAGCTATCTCTTCTCCGTTTTTTGCTTTTTAGTTTTTGTTTTGTTTTGTTTTTGAGACAGGGAGTCCTAGCTTGCCTGGAGCTCAGAGAAATCCACCTGTTTCTGCTTCCTGAGTGTTGAGATTAAAGGCATGGGTCACCCCACCCTGCATGACTTATTTTTAAAGAATGTTCTTACTCCAGAGAGCCACAGATTCACTTCACTTACAATATTGAGCTACCTTCGCCCCTTTAAAACAGCATTCCATATAGCCCAGGCTAGCCTCAAACCCACTATGTAGCCAAGGATGACCTTGAATTTCTGATCCTCCAGCCTCACATCCCCATTTCTGGCATTATGGGTACTTGACACAGTGCCCAGATGCTGTGTCTGGGATCAAATGCAGGGCCTTGTCCGCACTAAGCAGACATGCTACCAACCTGGCCACCTCTCCAGCCCAATACATTTTTTTCAAACATGACTTCCTCAAAGAAAGTATTCAGGGCCACTGTCGTTAAACTAGTATCTCATTATCATGTGACCATACCCAGATGCTTCCCAGATAACATGTGGGTGCACACCACCCAGTAAACTCTGAAAGACAAGGATCCATCTATGATCTGTCTAATCAATTAGCATGGGTCCTAGTAAATACTGGGTGCTGATAGCTGGTTGCTGAATGAATGAGTGAGTGAATGAGTGACTGAGGAGGCTGATGACCTTCACCAGATGCCTGATTTGGGGCTGACATGGTAAGCAGAGGAGTAGAGCCAGACCAGGGGTCCTGTTAAATGTGTCTTCTCTCCACTACAAACTATACCATTCCCTCAGCTGGAGCTCATTGGACACAGTGTCATTGATTTCATCCATCCCTGTGACCAAGAGGAACTCAAGGATGCCCTGACCCCTAGGCCAAGTGAGTACCTTGCAAGCCCAGACCCCACTTTTCAGGGTAGGAAACTGACCCAGCCCTCCTCTCCCTGATCTGAAACACCCACATAGAGAAAAGTGGAGAGAACTGGCTATGCCCTGAGTGCTCCCTTCCCTGGGGACTCCCTTCCCTGAGTGCTCCCTTCCCTGATGGCTCCCTTCCCTGATGGCTCCCTTTCCTGGGGACTCCCTTCCCGGAGTGCTCCCTTCCCTGGGGACTCCCTTCCCTGATGGCTCCCTTCCCTGGTTCCAGGCCCCAGCTTTGGAGATGAGGCTGGGAGACTTTAAGATTTTATTTTTGCCAGATTTAGTGGCACATGCATTCAAGCCCTGCACTCAAGAGGCAGAGGCAGGAAGATCTCTGTGAGTTCAAGGGCAGCCTAGTCTACATAGTGAGTTCCAGGACAGCCAGGAATCCAGAGAGACCCTGTCCCCCAGAAAAATATAAAAGGAAGGAAGGAAAATTTTGTTTTTATTTTCTTTTAAGTGGGGGGGAGGGGCGGGGAGAGAGAAGGGATGATATGAACTTGCATGTGACTTCAGAGGCCACCAAAGTGGGTTTTAGAATTAAAGGTGGTTGTGAGCTGCCTGACACAGATTCTGGCATCCAAACTCAGGTCCTCTACAAGAGTAGTACCCACTCTGAACCGTTAAGCCATCTCTCAGGCTGGGGAGAGTTTAACATTCACTTAGTAGCATGCCCCTCCCTGTGCCTTCCCAGGCCTGTCCAAGAAGAAGCTGGAAGCCCCCA
>NW_023413577.1:0-15950 GCF_903995425.1 Onychomys torridus | reverse complement strand
ACAACTCCACTAGTAATCATTCCTATTTTAAGTTCCTTGACTTCAAAATTTGGATATAAGGATATGTTGCTTTGGAAAAGAGTCTCTGCTTTTGTTTCCACAGAAAGCCAGAAGCTGTGGATTTGTTCCAGATTAAGATACATCAGGTTTGATCAGCCAAGACCACCTGAAAGGTCTCTGATGGCACCATGGCCCCGAAGATCCAACATCCAAAATGGTTTCAAGGCAACTGGCTCAGAGGTTTACCCTCACTGACTACTCCATAATCCTAAAATTTTCTTTGTGTTCCCATCAGATACAGCGCCCCCCTCCATCAGAAAGTAGTAAGACAATCTACGCCCAAATTCCCAGCTGGCTTTGGAGATGGAATTGGCTCACTCCTTCTCTAAACCCAGGCATATTGTTAAAAGAAAAGGTTAAGAGATTCTTGTGTCCCAATCAGAAGAGCCCTCTGGTGTGAGACAGAGAAAAACCAATATTTTTATTTAAAGCAGGTTGATTATAAATGAGATCTCTTTCTAAAGAAGAAAAGGGGATATGATATAGATACAATAGTCTGAAAGGGTAGATTAAGGAACTTACTACTAAAGAGCAACAACTTGTTTAAAATGTTTTACATTGGTATAGATTTTAGTCTATTGATATAAACTTAAAGTTAATTTTGTTGTACTGTGTGTATATTTCTACTCTTGTTTAAGGTATTATATTTGTACAGCTCATTTAAAATTATAATGGTTAATTAAAAATAGATTAATAATTAGTCATCTATGATAATCATACTCGTAGCTATGTTAGTTAAGTCTTCTAGGTATACACAGAGATATTTCAGATAGATAGGTAATCTTCAAATACTTCAAAGACCTTCAGAATATGGCTTTAAAATATTTTTAAAATTTAGACTTTTTGGACAGTGAGACATGTCTGCTCCTGGCAGCACCAATTTACTTCAGAGAGGAGGATGGGCATTGAAGACACTTCATATGGAGTTTATCTTCACCTTGGCAAAAATAGCCATTTGGGCAAGAAACTGTTCTTGCCTGGACTGCTCGATCAACTGGACATGCAGGACCCATAGAAAGGTGACCACTGAACTTTGCTTGACAAAATGGTCCTTCAGGTTCCTGCTTTGCAGAGGAAACTGCCAGACATTCTACAGGACACTGAAAAAAGTGACCAAGTGACTCTAGCCCTGTGGGCTGAAGACAAATGCCCCAACTTTACAAAGGAACATTGGGTGACTGTCCAGGCTGCCAGCTGTCTCTGTCTACCTTACAAGACTCCTGAAAGTTGCTTGCATCCTTCTCCCAGTTCTCAGGTAATATCATATCCTTCTGAGGTCTTTGATGTGGTTGAAAACTAGATAGTTATAATTTCCTCAGTTATGATAAAAGATAAGTTAGATATAAAACCTTAGACTCACAAATATAAGATAGATAGGATATCTTCTTTAATATTGTAACTGTAATTCTTGCTTGATAATTGTTTTGTTATATGTAATTGTACTATGTAAAAGTTAAAACCTTGCTTTTTAAAAAAAGAAAAAAAGAAAAGGGGAAGTGCTGTGGGATGTTCTGTATGTCAAATATGTTGCTCTGATTGGTTAAATAAAGTGCTGATTGTCCAGTAGCCAGGCAGGAAGCATAGGGTAGGCGGGACAAGGAAGATAAGAAGGCAGGGAAGTGAAGGCTGAGGGGAGATGCTGCCAGCCACTGCCATGAGAGAAAAGACATAAGGTACTGGTAAGCCACGAGCCACGTGGCAAAGTATAGATTAATAGAAATGGGCTAAATATAAGAGTAAGAGCTAGACAATGGTAGGCCTGAGCTAATGGCCAAGCAGTTTAAATAATAGGAATGTCTGTGTGTTTATTTCATAAGTGGGTTGTTGGACTAATAGGGCTTGGCAGGGGCTGGAGAGAAGCTCTCCAACTACAGAAGGGGATGAGGCTTCAGGCCTGAATGTGATCTACCTGATCTGCTGGAGCAGTGGGTGAAATGGAGCTGAGTTTCTAGGCTCTGATCTCTGTTGACTGCATGGAAGTCCTGTGGTGGCCAGTGTGGGTGAGCCATGGGCCCTTCTTTCAATCTGCCTGCACCTGCAGGGGAGCCTATGCAGGCAAAGATTCTGCTTCCACTCATCCAGGCTCCCAAGGCCTGGTATGCATCCCAGAAAGCATAAACCTGAGGGCTAGCTGACAGGGACAGAGGAACAGAGATCCTGCAGGGAGGCTTTCTGGGGCCAGACTTATGGGAGAATACTAGGATGGTGGTAGAGTGATTTACTTGAGTTTTGAAAACCACAGTGTTATTAAATCTTGTTTATATTAAAAATGGTTTAGGATTATTGTTGCTTGAGGATTTACTTTCCAAATAGATATACATGGTGTAGGCAACACATAGCAAATGCAGAAACTATTAAAATGCCATCAGCTCATGATAAATGTCTTTCTTATGTTGCTTAGTATTCCTGCAGAACTCTGAATCCTGTGGTGGTTATTTCCAAGAGTAGAGTACCACTTTTCAGTTAAACTGTATTCATATATATTGATTTTCCTGTGTATGAGTTTATCTGCATAGTTTTTGTGTTTGTGTATGGCTAAGTCTATCTTCTCTAGTCCCTTAAGCCACCCATCACGGCCAGGTGTGCTAGATGGGCAGTGTTCTCTCCCTTCTTCCTTGCTCACACTCCTTCCCGGATGTCATGACCTTCTAGGCACAAGTGCTCTGGCACTCTCGGTCCTTGGCAAAGACAGGAGGAGAGCAGGGAAATGTGGTTATCGGGTACTACTTTGTGCAAACCCAGAGCCATAGTTGTGTAATTCCTTTTAACTGTTGGAGTTAATGTGATTTAGTGCTTTGTTTGTTTGTTTGTTTGTTCATTTGAAAGATCTATTATGTTGGTGTCCTGGATGTTCTGAGGCTCACTATTAAGCTCAGGCTAGTCTTGAACACTTGATCTTTCTCCACTCTGCCTCCCAATTCTTGGCGTGACAGACTTGCTAAGCTACACCAGCACTGATATGTGGTGGCACTTTGCATTTGTGTTCATGACAGATACAGGCTTATTGTTTCTTGTTTGCTGATTTGAGTTATTTGTGAAATGTTGGCTTCAGAGGATGAGGTAGGAAGCATTCCATCAGCTTTTGTACTGTAATGTGATTCTAGGGAATTGTAGGGCCAGAACTCAGACCTCTTGACTCCCACACAGGAGGCTTTACGAGGTTCAATCCTCAAAACTGCTGAAATGAAAGAGAATTGTACAATTTCTTCCCTAAATGTTTGGAGGAATTTATCATTATTCACTTATAGAATTTAAAGCAAGGCATGGCAGTTCACACCAGTAATCCAAGCATTCAGGAAGAAAAGACTGGTGGACCTCTGTGAGTTTTGGAGCATCCCATTCTACACAAAGAATCTCAGGCCAACTAGATTGGTTAATCAGCTGAAGACGCTTGCCACACAGCTAATGGGCTGAGTTCAATCTTCAGGATTCACTATGATTGAAGGGGAGAACTGACTCTGACATATTATCCTCTGGCTTTCATAGGCACACAGAATTCCAAACATATGGTGTGTGTGTGTGTGTGTGTGTGTGTGTGTGTGTGTGTGTGTGTGTGTAATTTAACTACAAAAAAGGTCAAAGAGGAAGTCAAGAGTAGAATGATACTCAAGGTTGACCTCTTACCTCTATACATACATACAGGAGAAAAAACCTGCATAAACCCCAATAGGCATGCACAACAACCCACCCCCCCCCCCACACACACACTGATAATGTGTACGAGAAAGTAGCTTCTCAAATCAGTATGAGCATCAAGACTGAAACATAGGCTCCTCACCACAAACACTTGAACACAGGACAGTAAAGGCTTCTTTTCAGCAGTCCAGTAAGATGAATTCCTGATAAAGTTGGTGACTGAAAGGTAACTAAATCCACAGATTAAAGAAAAATTTGTGATTTTATTTATTTCTCTAAGAACAAAGAAACCCTTGCAAAGGAGAATACTAATCTCAGAAACTACACAGAGAAACAAAACTCAAACCATATAAATATTTATTCATTTTTATTTCAATAGAGAAATTCTATAGCAAATTGTTTATGTCAAACTATTAAAACAGTCCTATATGTGGTAGTAAATGCTGACTTTGATAATTACAAGGAGCTCACATACAGCTATAAGAAAAAGACATATAGCCTAATAGGAAAATATGAATCCTTGTGGTCAAGGTGTTTACAAACAGGTGAATCTATTAGTCACCTTTGAAGGAGGGCCTGCTGCTGAGTGTCAGGCATGGAAGGGCAGGGCGAAGGGATTGAAAACAGTGTCTTGCTTCTGTGACTGACATGCCTTGTAGGGTCAGAAAAAAAATCCATGGTCCAACACACTTCATTTCTCCCACTTTTTTTTTCGTTTGTTTGGTTTTTTTTTTTTTTCAAGACAGGGTTTCCCTGTGTAGCTTATTCATGCTGGATAGTAGAGATCTTGATATTAATATAAGTTTCAGTGTGTTACATATGAATTGTGTGTCCTTGTAAGACCTGAGATGACAAATAGCCAGAATAAGTGTGGCACAACCAAAGCCCTGGTGATTTGACTGCAGTACCATTGTTAACTCTGTATGGTTCAGCCTCCAGAGCTGGCAGTCTCCATCCTAATCTGATTTCCCCCTGAAGCATCTGCCTGAATGTGAATCCCTATTCCAGTAACTGTCAGCAGTGTTCTGAAGCATCCTGCCTGATGCCTGCATATATCAACATGTTCCTCATTATCCATATATATATATATATATATATTAAAACTGCCTAATCTACTGTTTTAGAAAACACTGTAGGACCAGTTCACCAAAAGGCAGGAGACTTGAAGAGACATATTTATGTTTTTAGGCTTTGCAGATCTGGGGTCTCTACAGATGTCAACTGGCCCTTGTGAACATGTTGTCACAGCTCACCAACCGAATTGTCCAGAAGTCAAGGCAGATTCTTTGCTGTCCCACAGTCATACATTGACTATGTCTGTCTGATGCATATCCACCATAGAAACAATTACTCCTGCAAGTACCCTCAATTCCAGATCCCTTCCTCTGTCATGTAGCACAGGTCTCATATTAAATAAGCCTGCTTCTTGGTTGTATGGGAACTCCCCTTCCCAAAGATATCTTCAAGTCAATGGAAACATACTTTATTTGATGGGGATCAAACTGCTTCAGTCTCCCACTTGAGTGGCCATCATTACTAGAGTCCTTTTGCCTGAAAGGGAGCTCTCTCCTAGCATCACAGCCCCTCTATAACTTCCCATCTTTACCTTCCTCCCCACTACAGAAACAAACTCATACAACAAAGAGAGATACAAGAATCAGTGGAAAACTTAAAAGTCCAAATAATAAAACTAGGCAACACAATCTGAAAGACAAATAAGTTAACAATGTCTTGCATTGTTACCAGGAAAATTCATAGATGAATCCAATCTAAAGAAATTAAGTAATAATCCACAAGTCTTCCAGTTGTCCCTAAAACTGAGGGCAGGAATTCTTTCAAATCTTTTCATAAAACAAACTCTTCTCATAAAGACCTTACTCTCTAACTAAGTAAAGACACATTGAAAGAGACAAGTATCTCGCAGGGTCCATGACTAAGAACATGAGAATATCCTCCATGAGAGTACTAGATGCTTTGATTCATACTCAAAGGCACATTAAAAAGACGATTCATGATCAAGATGCCTTTGCTAGGAACAAAAGAATCAATGCACATAGAAAAATTGACAAATAGTACAGCATATTCAAAACATCAAGTGGGCATGATAACCCATGAAAAGGAATGAAATGCCACTGCCAGAGACACACATGGAACTAGAGAAAGGTTTATTATAAACCATCCAATTCTACAAGCACAAAAATATTCATTTTTGTCTAACTGTGAGTTTTTTTGTATAACAGGAAGTATTGGTCACATGACATGGAAGTTATATAGGGCTGGTGAATATTCATCACAGTTCACTACAAGAGGACTATGAAGCCCTGATCAAATTCCTCATTGTGCACAAACATACCACCAATGCTTAAAATAAACCAGAGCACAGCTCACGATGACAAAGAGATGGGGTTAAAAAAAAAATAGAAAATCTCAGTCAGTGAAGGAGTAGAAATAACAGGCACATTTTAAAACAAAAATGAATATGGTCAAAGAATCAGTCAAAAAATGCCAAAGACCAAAAGTCAAACAGGAATCCAGATCCAACTGGTTGGCAAAGTCCAACTCTATGAGAAATGACTGAGTCCAACTGCTCACCCACCAACCAACTCCTTTTCTATAGCATAAGGACAAAACCCAGCCTCAGAGAGTGCCTTATGTGGACTGGAATCTAGCTTGCCTCACAGCGAGTCCTTGTGATGTCACATGCAATGGGCCAATCACAGCTCAAGAAAACCAACAGTAGTTTTGCATTTGTTGTTTCCTCCTCTCCCTTTCCATCCTGAACAACTACACTAATTCTTCTCATGGCTGTGATCAAGTAGCTTTAGACAATTTGCTTGTGAGAGGAGAGCTTCTCTAACCTCAGACTTGGAAGGGCATAAGGGAACATAATATGGAAATTTGTAGGATGTACGTCAGGAGTGTGATGTAGCTGGTTCCATGACATTTTCTTCCCCTGTTTACCCCATCACCTATGATTTTTTTGTCAAGTCCTAAGTGCAAGGACTGCACAGTGTCCCCAACAGTACTGCCTGCTGGGGATCAAGTATATAAACCCATGTGACAGTGGTGACATTCCACATCAAATCCGATTCACAGACCCTTGCCCCTTTAATAATATTAACAAATGTAACAGAAAAACTTACAATGATAGACTGGAGATCTCTGAGCTCCCTATGGTAATGGACACAGGTATATTCACTGCTTCCAGTAGACTGCATGTGGATTTTTCATGGAATTTCACTTAAGCCAACAATGTTTGAAGTAGTATTTTGGTTTTTTTTTTTTCTCAGACTGAGCTCACCATAACTACTTACAGGGTCAAGGCTTTTATGTTGACATTTAGAGTGGTGATTTTACAGGAGAGCTACCCACCTGAGTCTGCCACATTAGCTTTTAATAAAGAAATGGGTCCTGTAACCTTCATGCAACTGCAAAACCTCAGGCCTAGTTTCAGACACTCAGCACAATAACCCTTTTTTTGAGCCAACTTTCTGTGTAAATGGATGGATATAGAAAAGATTATAAGGAGAGAACCCATATCCAGAGAGACAAATGTCAGAGGTCATTGGCATTGGTGGTGCACGCCTTTAATCCCAGCACTCGGGAGGCAGAGCCATGCTGATCTCTGTGAGTTCAAGGCTAGCCTGGTCTACAGAGTGAGTTCTAGGAAAGGCACAAAGCTACACAGAGAAACCCTGTCTCGAAAAAACAAAACAAAACAAAACAAAAAACATGGAGGAATATTGAAGAGAGGGGATACCAATAGTACCTGACACTTTTTGTGTCAAGCTTTGGCTGTATGTCTATTCCTCTTACACAGATAGCAATGTCCTCCTGAGCTCCTCCTAGGGAGAGTATACCTAGCAGGAGTTGAAACCTAGCCCTGTGTGTGTATGTGGGGTTTTTAATATTGAGGAGGAAGTGTCTAGAAGTAACAGACACATAGTTGTGTATGTGTAAAAAGGATTGGCTGGAGCAGGACCTGCACAGATTGTGTGTGTGTGTGTGTGTGTGTGTGTGTGTGTGTGTGTGTGTGTGTGTGAGAGAGAGAGAGAGAGAGAGAGAGAGAGAGAGAGAGAGAGAGAGAGATGACAACACCCTTGATTGTAAGGCAGGGGATGGTCAGAATGACCTAAGACCAACCCTGTATATATGGGTGGCATTGGCTGTAGGGGATGGGGTACCTAGCATGATGTGATACCTAGCCATGAATGTGTATTTGAAGCTTTACTTTAGGCAAGGTGATATTGTGCAGGACATGATACTCTAGTCATATGTGGATTCTTTGACTATAGGGGGATATACATAGCAAGTTCTGAGATTTGTATAGGTTTGGCTTTTGCTCTAAGGGAGGGTTTATCCAGCAGGACCTGAGAATGAGCCATATATGTGTATGAGGGTCTTTGACTATAGGGTAGGTGTCAAGACCTACTAGGTATCACCGCACAACAGCTAAAGCACATCTCTCCACACACAAACAGTTAGGTGTCAGGGGTAGCAATGCAGTCCCACCTACGCTATAGCCATGCCATACACACATACATGGCTACTTATCAAGTCCAGTTAGAAATCCCCTCTTCTACAGCAATGCTGCACACCCAGAGTTAGATGCCATGTCATATTACATACACCTCTCCTAAATTCACAGCTCCATCCACAAGGCTAAGAAAAACTAGTGAGAACTGGTGAGGGTTCCTCCAAGCCTGCATGAATGATTGTTTGCATATGTGCATGTGTGCATGCATGTGTTTGTGTGTTTGTATGTTTGTATGTGTGAATCTGGTGTTTTGAAGAGAGGGAATGGGTTCCTAGCAGATCCTAAAACTCAACCATGTTTATGTATATGGAACATTGGCTGTAAGGGTAGAGATAAATACCAGAGCCTGACACTTGCCTTATATGAATATGGGAGCTGTGTCTGGGGTGTCTGCCTGTATGAAACCTAGCCCTGTGCATGGGACTCTACTGTATGGCAGTGGATCTCTAGGAGGTCATGATACCTAGCTGTGTAAGAGGAATATTGGAAAAGGTGGACCTAACAGAAGCTGACAAAGGCCTGTTTGGATGCTTTGGTTCTAAGGCAGTTGAAAATCTAATAGATCTGACACCTAGATGCACGTGTGTGTGTGTGTGTGTGTGTGTGTGTGTGTGTGTGTGTGTGTATACTTGTGGAGGAATGGGTTATGTAACAGTAACAGGCATCTAGCTACATATGGGGGTGCGGGCTTTGCCTCTAGTGGAGACAATACCTTTAAGGACCAATCAAATCTCATGTATTTGGGAGTCTTTGGCTCTAGGTGTAGGTAGACATAGCAAGACATGGCCTTAGATGTACATATGTACATAGATATGTGTGTGTGTATATATGTGTACATATGGATGCGTGTAGTAGACCAGACCAGACTACCAGGTATGTGTCAGGGGAGCTTAGCCTGTAGTGGAGGAAATGCCTTGAGGACTAGTTAGTCACATAGTATGTATTTAGGAATCTTTGGCTCTAGTGCAGGGTATACATAGCAGGGCATTGGTTTAGGTGTATGTTCATAAACACTTGAGTCTGTGTATGTATGTGTGAGTGTGCATGTGTGTGTGTGCATGTTCATGTATGAGAGGTGGGGAGAAAGGAGGGGGGGGAGATTGGCTGTGGGTAATAGATACCTAGCAGGAGAAGGTCCTAGTTGTCTGTGTGTAAATAGGGCTTTGGCTCTATGTGGGATATCTCAGAGGACCTAACACTTAGAGGTATATGTGGGGTTTCTGTTGTATGGGCAATACCTCTACCTCACAGGACTTAACACCTAGAGGTGTATATGGGTTTGTTTGTTGTATGGGCGGTACCTCTACCTCACAGGACTTAACACCTAGAAGTATATGTGGGGCTTTCCTTGTGTGGTGGCTATCTTCTAGGACCTGACAGCTAGCTGAGAGTTCACTGAGTATGTGAAAGGGTTTGTGGGAGCATGTGTGCCTGAGTGTGATTCTGAGTGTGTGACTGTGGCACTTGATCATAGGAAAGGAGCTACATGATGATAAACTAAGTGTAGTAAGTGTAGTGGACCTTTGGATGTAGGGGAAGAGGTACTATCATGACCTGAGTAGACAGCTTTGGCTCCAATGGAGTGGGAACAGCAGAACCTAACATGGATCTGTGTGTGTGTGTGTGTGTGTGTGTGTGTGTGTGTGTGTATGTGTATGTGTGTGTGTCTATGTTTTGTGTCGTGTGTGTGTGTGTGTGTGTGTGTGTGTGTGTAGCTGTAGGAGATAGACACCTAGTAAGGCAGCACATTGATGGCTGTGTGTAAATAGGGCTTTGGTTGTCTGGGGGATACCTTGAAGGACCTGACAGCTAGCTAAAATTTCATGAGTATGTTCATGCACTCCTACAAGCAAGTGTACCTGAGTGTGTTTATGAGTGTGTGGCTGTGTACCTGGCATCTGATCATAAGGGAGAGGTATATACCAGTACTAGTAACTAGCTGGGTAAGTGTAGTGGACCTTTGGATGTAGGGGAAGAGGTACCTCAAAGGATACTGTATATTTACAGTTGTATCACAGAAGGCACATACCTGGGCATTTCCTTTTGGATAACAAATCAGATGATTTTAATGAAAGAGTGATCACTAAGGCACAAATCAAAATATAATAAAGGTAAAAAACATTCTTGCTGACAGAGGTCAAGAACAAAAGACAAGTGTTCAAAGGTTATACAAATTTAATGTGAATGAGGGAAGTTTCATAGGACAGGAAGCATTTAGGATTAGAAGGATTCTATGGGTATTCCAGAATAGGCAGGAAAGGGAAAAGTAGAGAAACAAGATATATACATGTGATAAAATCATATGCAGGGAAAAGTGTATAATGCTTTTTCTGTGAGAGAGTAATGAACAATCCTTCATGTGGTTGCATCCCTACCCCCTTTAGAACACTTCTGAGGCTTCCTTCTTTACCATGACCTACTGTGTGTAATAGGCTTTGTTGTCTGGATACCTGAAGGACCTGACAGCTAGCTAAATTCATGAGTATGTCATGCACTCCTACAAGCAAGTGTACCTGAGTGTGTTTATGAGTGTGTGGCTGTGTACCTGGCATCTGATCATAAGGGAGAGGTATATACCAGTACTAGTAAACTAGCTGGGTAAGTGTAGCCTTCCTCGATCTGTACTGCTACGGCAATTTTTCCCAGATTCTGATCATGTGTCTGTCTTTCTTCTGGTCTTTCTTCTATGACGATTTCTTATGGAGATCAGCAAAGAGACACAGGAAGCGCCTTGGGGATTGGCCTTTTATCTGATTTTACTGTGTGGTTTTACCTTAGCATCTCCTTTTACACTGCTTCCTCTTCACTTACATATCTAAAGTCTCATTGCATGGTCGTCACTTCACAGGACTTTATGGAAGTTCTGCTTCTGGTCATGAGGGAGTAATAGATTCTAAGCTTAAACTCTCTTGTCATAAACAATTAAGCAACTGATAACAATATCACCTTTCCCACCCAGACATTTGAAGAATAAACAATGAAGGATGATAATAGAGAGATGGTAAACAAAGAAGGTGAGCTACACTTCCTGTCCTGGCTTTGTGCATGGGAGCAACTTGTAGAATATGATGCAAGAGTGGGAATCTGAAACAGCTATTGGTCTTGCTGAGATATGAATAACTGCAAGGAAAAGAACAGAGAGCAGTGTTGTAATGTCAACACTTCAGATTTCACATAGGGCTAGAATCACTCTCTAGCTACCAGCTACAGTGAAGAAACCCTTTGTGAATGCATGGGTATTCAGGAAGAGAATAACAAGCACAAGTAGGAGAAAAGAAATGAACAGAAACAGACCCATATTTCATAGAAATGAAGGAATCAGCAAGCAAAGACATTAAACAGGTGTTAAATGTATTCAAATATTTAAAGGAAAATATTAACATAATAGAAAATCTAAACAAATGAACCAAACAGAACTTCTAGAGATAAAAATGGCATTCACTATCTAAAGTGAAATTTTCACTACATGGGATTAAAGATTAGATACTGTGAATCAGTAAATATGAAGACACACAGTAATAGAAACTTCCAGAAACTCCATTCCATGAAGTGACATTCACTACTTAAATTCAAAATGTAAAGTAAAACTCTAAATTACCAAAACCAAAGTACAGCAAATTAGTAAAAGAGATAAAATGATTGCAAAATTAATTTTTTAAAAGAGAAGAAAAAGCAAACAGAGAACAAGACAAGGAGCACTACAAGGTACAGACTTTGTAGGCACTCACTCCAAAAATGGCTCAAACATTTCAACAGCAGGGACTTAGTTGGAGGAAAAAGCAAGACCCAATTATAATGCTATCTATAAGGTCATGGGAGTTGGAGCAATGCTCAGTGATTAAGAGCACATACTGCTCTTTCAGAGGACTGGAGTTGGGTTCACAACTGCCTGTAATTCCAGTCTCCAGGGGATCTGACTCCACTGACCACTGAGGGCACCTGCACTCATATGTGTATACCCATATACAGACAAGCAGACAGACAAGCAAACAGACAGACAGACCCCCCCCCACACACACACACTATTAAAAATAAAACATCTATGAAAATATAGAAGAACACATATTGGATATTTTATGGGTCGAACCTAAACTGCTCCTTGCTAGGTTTCTTGGTTGGTACAGGGCTGCTTAGGTGGCCCCCAGGGATTCTTGTCTGGCTCCATTAATCCCATGAAACCTAGATAGTATCTAGAACCTTTTTTACAAATGGGGAAAGTCTCTGCTCAAGGCATAAGAAAGGATAGTGATTGACATTTCTTGGGGAAAGTGAATGACACAATCTAGAGCTGTCTCCCTGACCCCCATCTCTGGCCACGTCACTTTGAAGGTCCACCCCAGGACTAATGATGCCAAGGTACAGTCATTGAGCATTAAACATTTCACAGGGCTGTAAGAAGGAACTTATTTAACCCTCCTTTGATTATGGAGTTGAGCCAATATATCCAATAAGATTCTTCCTCTTATCTAATCCCCTCTTCATCTCATCACTGTGTAAATATTCATAAAACAGACTAGTTAAATGTCTGAAATATAGCAGGATCTCTAACAAGGAGCCTGAAGTAAACAAACTGCTTGCACATTAGGAAATTAAAAAAGAACAGGAAATCAATGGGTGATTATAAATTGAAATGGAGATCCCTGAGAAAAGGACGGGTACTTCTTTTAAAGAAGAAATCTTTTTCCCCATGCCCAAGTTTTCCAATTCATTGCCCTTCCGTACTACAGGGAACCTGGCAGTGGAGTGCTCTCCTCACCTTGGATTTTTCGGTCGGGAGGTGGCTGCAGCCACCCCATCTTGAACAGGACCACACAAAACAAAATCGTCACAAGAGTTCAGCCAAAGGAGCTTGTGACAAGGAAGACTCCTTGAAAAGCAAGAAACAGGGGCCATTGCCATGTCATGTGCTAGCACCAGGCTCTATACTGGGCACAGCGGCTGGGACTGAGCCATGGAGGCGGGGACAGCATGCTGGCCAGGCTCTTCCACTCCTTGAGTGGTGGAGAGGTCCTGCAGGGGAGAGCAACACCACCTTTACCTCCATTGCCACACAGATCCCAGGACACCACTGCTCTTCAGGAGTCCCCACTGCTCTTCAGGAGTCCCCTCTGCTCTGCCTCTGAGGCCACTGAGAGCAGGTCAAAGGTCACAATAAGGGAAAGCCTCCCAGGCTCCAAGGCCACAAGGAGAGGCACTTCCTCTTCCTCCTCAGCCTCCTCAGCAGTCCCTGGCCCTGGTCAGGAGCCTCAGAGCACTGCCCTGGGTGGAGTGAAGCATTTGAGCATAGGTGTTCATCGATCAGGTTGTTTCCTAATTTTTTAGGATGTTGTAGCCCAGCTAGCAGGCATATGTGGAACAAATAGTTTATAGGTGATGTTATTCTGTCAGATGTTCAAAATTTGTTGTGCTATGAATAGTATTTAGGAATAAATATCTGGATCCATTAATTTATCAGAGTTGCAAAATGCTAGCATGTTGACTCTGTCCTTCTAAAAATTAATTGGCTGAGATAATTCTTGTGCTTCTTAAGATTGTTAATTTGAAAGGATCAGGAATCATGTAGCAGACCAGCCTTTAGGCTTGTCTGTGAGATTTATATAGATTAAATTAATTGAGCTGGGGAAACCCACAGTAAATATGGGTGGCATCATTCCATGGATTGGAGGACATGGTTGCATAAAAAGGAGAAAGTAAATTGGGCACCAGCATTCATCTGAAAGGATTCAAGGTACTAGTGTGGGTAGTTACGAGTGACTAGTGTCTATAGGCTTCCTTCAATGTGGTCCCTAATGAGAGAGGGCAGGGTACAGGGATCTAAGAGTTCTGCCAGACAGTACAACGGCCTTCCCTTTCCTAGTGGTTGCTCATGAGGGGATGAAAGCATGATAAGGGGAAAATCTCAGAGCACTCTCTGGAGAAGAAGGCAAAGAAGAGATGGAAGATATTCCAATATAGATGTTTGTTGTTGTTGTCTCATACTGTGGTAACAGAGCACCCCTAGACTGACCTAGGCCTTAAAAAGAAAGTGCCTGATATTTTTTTCTATAGTTAATCCTGGCCTAAACATAAACTTCAAGATGGAACAAGTGACCTCTCGTGGGAGTATCAGTCATAGTGCTGTATGTTTGTATGTGAAAAGGCATTTTTTGGGGGGTTGTTCAGAATGTCTTCCAGGTGTAGACACACACTAATTGAAGGCACAGGTCTTCAAGCAGTTTGGCCCTCACCCCAAGTGTAGCCAGAGAGTATCTCAAGTTACCCATGGGTAAAGGCAGATATTTTTGTTGACTTGATCCTCTTTGATCATGGGTTCTAGAAGCTATGTGGCATGATCTTATAAAATATGAAGATATCAGAGGTTTACAATTCAAAATCAAATTTTGTCCCTGATAATAAAGCATTACCTCCTTTTTGTCCTCATTCTTAATACACAGCACAGCAAGCAACTGGATTCCTTCTCTCTTGATTCTCTGGTTCTTCAGAACAAGGTATTTTCTTCAGTTTTACAGTGGAATGACTGCCTTTTGTTAGGAAATTGTCATGTGCTATTTAAACTCACTGAAGCTAGCTCCAGAGGTGAGATTTTCCCATAGACACAAGCACTTAGGCCTCAAAGTGTCCTCCCTATTTTGCATCCTGTTTGCCTCCCTACTTTGTAGCAGGGAGAAAGGAGAACAGCAAAACAGCACCAAGATAAAAAGCACTGTGCCCTTGTAAAGAGCTGAAAAGGAAACTATTTCCTAAAGCGAATACTGTTGTTTAACCCATGATATTAAAATGGCTATGGTACTCTGAGCTAGAACTGACCTGAATTTCTGTTCCCTTTGGATTATCTTCCTTGGTACCAGAGAGCACCATACAAGCTTCCAGAGATGGGAGACTACCAACACTCCTTCCCAGCTATGACAGCTATGAACCACATCAACCAGATTGTATGATTACTAGGGGACAGTAGTGGCATGTATACCTTGAACTTAATTGGACTAATTGGACTTAAGACCTGCTCAATAAGGGGGCAACCATGATTGATACTGGAAACAAACCTAACTACTCAGCGCTCGTGAAGTCATGGTTATTGGAGGAGAATTTACAACCACTAATTTGCTAAGCCAGCATCATTCCTAACAACAGTCTATAAACATTTGTCTTTATGCCCACAGATAAGTGTGGTCCTCACTGCTCATCAAGGAAACTTTTCAACATACAGAGACCACTACAGAAAACCACAATCAGTCAATATGCAGAGTTGTAGAGCTCAGACCCAATGGGTACATGTATAAAACACTCCCACATCTAAGGCTCAGGGGAAATTAAGGAAGAGGGGGGTGGAACGATTGTAAGAGCCAGAGCATCAGGAAGTTTGATGTGAGGTGGTGTCTCCTAGTGTGGTCAGAAGCTATGCCCATAAAGTCTTACCAACATGACTGCCCAAGAATGAACAATGAGGACACCAATGGCCAGACCAGAATAAGCAGAGAAGAACCCATGAGGCCTCAAACCCACATAAAAATCAACAGGCAACTGAGGAAAGCTGAGAGCCTGAGAGAGCACACCAATCGGTTGTCTAGTACTAAATAGTCAGCCATGAAAACATCCATATAAGTAACATGGACTGAAGAGGTTACATTTAGAAATGTGCATGTATATATGTATATAGCATATGCATGCAATAATAGTTAATGAAAAAAGAAGCCACAAATGTGGAGAATCTCGCCTG
>NW_023413576.1:0-11132 GCF_903995425.1 Onychomys torridus | reverse complement strand
CTTATTTTAATTATTGATTAAGCAAGTAGGAGAGGAGAACGTCATACATATAATGAATGATGAATACCTCAGGAAATTTAATCAACACACATTTAAGAGCATTATACATAAAATATTGACATATAGAGGGGCTATTTTTCAGCCTCTTTGATAAAATTTTCCGTTAATATTTGTACTGACTGAGACAACAGTACATCATCTGTGACCAAGACCTTTACTCCACACACTCCATTACCACGCGAATTACATGTATATATCATTCTACCTTTAACAATTTGTCCTTTCTCAGGATGTTTAATAAACCTGTGGTATCCCCCATATGTCCACTCTGGTTCACAGTCCTATAGCCTCATTATTCCTTACATGAATATTTCCTCCCATTTCCCCCTAACCTGACATATTGCAGTGCTTTCAGGAAAGGCTAGTGGGCATTATTGGTAGTAGAATAACTGGAGTTTGATCAAAATGGGACATGATTCATAACTAGCCATTGCATACAAATCTCCCACAGCAAACCTACTTTAACTGTGGATTTGTGGAAATCAATAAAAGGGAAGTCCAGTAGAACGATGACTCTTGGTTGAGGTTATTTGGTGGGAACTGGGTCCATCCAAGTTCTGTAGTGATGATTTCCAGGATGGATAGGATAGGGTTCTACAGCCAAGTCTTCCATCCTTTGAAAATTCCACCTTAACTTTCACTGGATGGATCATAACACATAAGATTCTTGGAAAAGTGTTTTTTACCCTAGAAGAAGTTGCTGAGAGATGGTGTTTCTTATTTTTAGAATATGAAATAGTATCACAGGAACAAACATTAAACATCAGCTCTGAGGTAAAAATGTCGTTACTCATATCACCATGTAACCATGGTTAAAAAATATTTAACTGATGATGAGGTAGACTGAAGGCCATTAAACTTTCCTCTAATTTACAGTTACATATTTTCTGCTCTATGTAGCTTTAGGAGTTAATAATGTACGTATTTGTTAAAGGGTTAATTGAAATTACTCAGATGACTCAATAATCACAAATCCTAGATTCAGCAAATTGGACTGATTGCAATTGTTTCTTTGGTCTGATATTGGCATCCTATCTGATTTTCATAGACCTTTGTCTTGACTCTCATAGAAACTGACATGTGATTAATAAGGGAAGGTGCTAATAAAATATTGTTGGAATGCTGTGGCAACATAACAATGTTATTTCCTGGGTTTATCCATAGAAATTAAATAATCATATGCAAGAAAACTATCTACACTTTATATAATAACACCTATATGTTTGCTGTTTTTAAACTTAGTATTTGATCTATTCTTCTTCTATTCCTAATGTCATTTCCACACGGTCATAGGAAAGGTACTGCAGAAATGATTTCATGTTCAACATGAGTGGCAAGTGAAGGCAACTTATATACCTCAGTAAACTCAGTTGCTTATCTAGTATATTTTAGGCCCTAGGTTCAATCACAAATGCCCTAAAAGAAAGAAAAGTGGTAGTTGGGAAGACAGGTACAGTTGTCAAAGTAGTTGTGTAAGCTAGATACTCAAATTTTGGTTCCTAGTATCCAAGTAGCATGCTGGGGTTGGCACTTGTTGTCTATAGTTCCAACACTGGGGACAGACAAGTGGATCATTGAAGTTTTATAGAGAATTCATTTTAGGCTTAATTGATGAACTTCATGTTCAGTTAGAAACTCTATTTTAAGGATGGCTTATTCAGGTAGTAGGTTGATGACAACCAAAATCTACCTCTAGCATTTATATTTGTTTATACACACAAGCACACTAACCTATGTCCTCACCTGTACAATCCACAAATCTTGAACACATACACACACACAGAATTTAACGGAACACTAAGTGGGCTTGTAGGAAAGTGGATAAATACTCAAAACCAAGAGTTAACATTTGCCTTCATTCAATTTGCCTCATTGTGGTTTCCATAAAATACCAAATTTGGAAAGTCTATTATAGTTGATATACAGATTGTCATTGGCTTATAAGATATGACAATCTACTGCAGAAATCATCAGTTCTTGAATGACTAAACATATGTTCTATTTTCCATAAAATGCCATATATCTGCATACTTCCATGAGGAAAACATACATGTGATTCACATTGAGGATCTGAGAAGATGCCACAGTGAGATAGACAGAAGCACAGAGGCCACCAGAAACTAAAATGTCCTATTTCTTGTCCTGGGTGATACATATGCAAACACATCTAAGACCAACACTCTAGCTCTGTCACTGATTATGACACCTCTGTGTGCACTCAGACCAAGAATCTAATAACATCACAAAAGGAATTGATTGATCATAAGAGAAGTCTTCTCTCACACAGAGCCATGCCTGCCCCACCCCATCAGTATCTGACAAGGGCTACATCTAAATCCTTCTCGTTATCCAACAGTTTCACTCGCCACAAGAAGTCACCTATGCTTATCCACATGTCAAGAGCAGAAGAAAAGAAAGACAAGATTTCAAGTCATAATCTGAAATTATCAGAAAATTATTTAATTCTGCAATCTCATCTTCCTCAAGTCCAAATCATGGTGTGACTTTGAGACAGGACTTTATCCCTGACAAAATGTTTTATGTAAAGGGAGTCAACATGATGCTCTGACCATCAGAGTGAAACCAGCAAACTGCAGGGAGCCAGTGATTCATCAGGGGGCGCCAAATCTCTATGGTTTCTATTGGAACCTTGAGCCAGGTGCACAGAAGGCCAGAAAGGACTTCCAGTCAGCCTTGACTACCTCTGTCTGCCCAGTGTGCAGAACAAACTGCACGACTTGGAAGGTGGCAAAAGTTGACTTCCTTTGACAAATAGCATTTGTGCTACAAGAACATGGATGGTGCAGCACAAAACTCTGGTCTATGTGCACAGCACACTTGTACTCATTTCTTTCATTTCCTGTCTGACTCCACTCTTTTTGTTTTGCACTCTGCTGTAATTGCCTGTCCTTAGTCCACACCATCAGCACATACTAACATCCACATTTGAACAATACAGCCACACTTTAAGTCAGATGCAAGACTTTCCTAGTATCAATTCCCCCAAGTCTGTTCATATCTCTGCTTCTGATGATGCCAGGCTCTGTATGTTTCAATCACTCAATATAATATATTGTTGCTCTTTGTATCTCATTACAAGAATCAAATATGAAAGTAGGTAGAATCAGAATCCAGTAATGCTGTGCAGTTAAGTTTGGATTGTAAAAGAGGAGAAATGAGATTAAAATGAATAAAAGCTTTACATGAGGTTTCAAATTATTCAGGATGGATAGTCTGTGTTTGAATTTCCTCCTATTTTAGCACAGATTTATTGTCAGTTACAATACTACAAAAAATAAACCTAGATTTTATATTTTCATTTAAGTCTTTTCACATAAGTTGATTTATTATGAAACTACGTTTTGTTTTCAAGTTCTTATTATCCTAATTATGTGCCTTTTTCTTTTTGTGGGTAAAGAACATGAATGTAGGTTCTCAAGGAGGCTAGATTAGTTATTTCTTTGTGCAACCAGTGTTATAAGTGGTTGTGAGCTACCCCATGTGAGTGATAGAAATCAAGTCAACTCTTTGGGAAAGAAGTACATGTGCATAACTATTGATCTACCTCACCAGATCTTTTAATTCACCATCATTATTATATTAATCTTTAATTTTTATATTAATATAAATACATCATTTTCTCCAAATTTCCCCATATGCCCTTAAACTTTTCAAATCTGTAACTTTTATTAAATGTCTTATGTAAAGGGAGAGCACATACTTCATTATATTAAATATAAATGTGACAGGCAGTTGTGGCACATGCCTTTAATCTCAGCACTTGGGAGGCAGAGGAAGGCAGATCTCTGTGATTTGGAGGCCAGCCTGGGCTACCAAGTGAGTCCCAAGAAAGGCACAAAAGCTAGACAGAGAAACCCTGTGTTGAAAAACCAAAATAAATAATTAAGTAAATAAATAGATACATAGGTAGATAGATAGATAAATACATAAATAAGTAAGTAAATTAAATAAATAAAATGTGCTTTATGTCTACCTGCCTCATCAAGAATTGTTAGACACTGATATGGGAATGCAGAGGACCCTAACAGTTCAAGAATAGCACCCAATTAGAAGCAATAGTCAAGAAAGGACTGCTGCAGAGTTCTCAGTGTGCAGAGTGCAGTCTCCACTGGAAAGGATAAAATCACTGTGTCTCATCACTGAATAGGTCAGGAACATGATGAATAGGAGGTATAGGCTGCTGTTTCCATGTTAGACAGGATCAATCTCCCAGATTGTACATGTGTGAGGACATCATGGTGCAAACCCAGATCAAGCTAAGGCCTAGAGGGACAACACAACCCACCTGAAGACATGAACATCAGACCCTGAAAGGGATATGGATCCTTGTATATTAGATTGTATATCTGATTTAATTCACTGCCTAGTCATATGCAAATCAGCCCTATGCAAAAGCCTTGAGAGTAGAAATCTGAGGTTCTCCTCCCTCACCAGCAAGGAGTACCTGATTTGTCTCAAGAAACTACTGTACCCCAATATCATACCCACATGGAGTGGGTTTGGAGGTTCCTTTTCCTGATGGCTGCTGCCCAAAGTAAGACAGCAGAACCCAGAGCTGGAGAGTAAACTGAGGTAGTTCTCTGACCCCTCATTTTCCCATGTTCTCTCCACAGGTGTCCAAGCACAGGTTCAGCTGGTGCAGACTGGACCTGAGCTGAAGCAGCCTGGACAGTCAGTGAAGATCTCCTGCAAGGCTTCAGGGTACACCTTCACAAGATATGGAATGCACTGGGTGAAGCAGGCACCAGGACAGGGCCTGAAGTGGATGGGCTGGATCAACACCAACACTGGGAATCCAACATATGCTGAGGACTTCAAAGGTCGTCTTGTCTTCTCTTTGGACACCTCTGTCAGCACTGCATACCTGCAGATTAGTGGCCTCAAGAATGAAGACACAGCCACCTATTACTGTGCAAGATACACAGTGTGGAAAACCACATCCTGAGGGTGTCAGAAACCCTGAGGTTAGGTGGTTCTGCTGTGCCCAGACAGCAAGAGATAAAATATCCTGCCCTTGCTCTTTGACTACAATTGTGAGGTTCATGGTGAGACACCTAGAAAATTCACACAGGGAAGACAGTATAATGTAAGTACATAGGTCGTCTTTATTACCTGTCCAACCAAGGTCTTAGGTAATATCACAGAAGAAGAAATGGTAATAAATTTACCAACCACAGGATGCGAAGGAGTGCTGCTGGGAAAGGATGACATTCCAGATGTGACACAACTGTTGGACACTTGTTTTCAGAGCAACAGTGGCTTTTTACACACAATCTACACCAGAGAAGGTGGCCAAAATTCCAGTATGGATGGGACAAAGTTTCCTTAGAACCTACCCATGGTTGAGGACCCATTATTGACAGCTCATTTCTGTGTAGGACAAGTCACACTATTTTGTGGGTATGGAATCTGATAAGTTGTCCATGCCCTAATGGATGGTCCCCCACACATGAAGGCATATACATGCATATATAGCATTAATTGGGTTCTTTGTTGGGTTATTTAATTGAAGACAACATGTAAATAGCAAATGTGTTTGTGGTGTGTATATTTACCACATTTCTATTTTTCAATTATCTGTTCATTAATTACTTGGCAGATTCTATTTCATAAAAATTTTAAATAATTATTATATTTCACTATTTTAAAATTTTGTTCTTTTGGAAGTCATCATACTGACTTTGATTATACTTGTACTAATTAACCCTACCAGCAACTGTGATTAAATATTCCACTTTACACACATTGGTAGAAATTGAGGTCATTTGTTTTCTAAATATTATCCATTGTTACTGTATTCTGATGAAATCTCAAATTTGGCTTTTCTTGATGACTAATGGTATTAAATATTTTTAAATGTTTAGTAAAACCAGGAGAAAACCTTCCCCAGTATATATTTGATGGATATTAGCAACAAGAATCTATAATAAACAAAAATATTAACCTACAAAATGCAAATAAATTCAGCAGATAGAAAAATTGATCATAGGCAGTTCTTAGACAAATAAATGTGAGTGGCCAAAATATATGTGAGCCAATACATGCATCAGGAAGTAGAAAATGAAGTGTTTTTAATCCATTTCACTCCAGTCAGGATGTTTATCATCAAGAAGATAAATGTCCTGCCAGGTGATGGTGGCGCATGCCTTTTTATCCCAGCACTTGGGAGACAGAGGGAGGCAGATCTTTGTGAGTTCAAGGCCAGCCTGGTCTACCAAGTGAGATCCAGTGAAGGCACAAAGCTACACAGAGAAACCCTGTCTCAAAAAACCAAAAAAAAAGAAGGAAAGAAAGAAAGAAAGAAAAAGAAAAGAAATGTGAAATCTGGTGAAGTTACAAAGAAAAGGAACCCTTACATGTTGGTGGTAAGCAGGTGAACTGGTACAACAATTTCAGAAATCAGTGTGTAAGTTCTTAAAATATAGAAATATAATTTCAATATATTCAATTACACAACTCCTGGGCAACCCCTCTGAGAGGCTGTGCAAGTCACCAGCTCTAACTCATGGCAGGAATCAGCGTAGCAGCTTCAGAGACAGGCCAGCAAGGGTATTATTCCACTTCCTAATCACATCCTTCCTTTCATTCAATGTGTTATTTGTTTAAATAAGGTAAACCTTCCAGGGGATGTTGTGGACATCTCTCTGTAAATAAAATGGTGATTGGCCAGTAGTCAGGCAGGAAATATAGGCAGGACAAGCAGAGAAGAGAATTCTGGGAAGTGGAAAGTTGAGGCAGAGGAGATGCTGCTAGTGCCGTGAAACCTTATGTTAAGATACCAGTAAGCCATGAGCCACGTGGCAACTTAGATTAATAGAAATGGGTTAATTTAAGACATAAAGACAATTAGCAAGAATCCTGCCATGACCATACAGTTTTTAAACAATATAAGTCTCTATGTGTTTACTTGGTTGGGTCTGAGTGGCTCTGGGACTGGTGGTTGAGAGAGATTTGTCCTGACTGTGGGCCATGCAGGAAAACTCTAGCTACAAGGGGACACTAAAGAGTTGTACTGTTTTCCCTGAAGATTCTAAAGCAAGACAGACACACGTCTCTAGAGCTTTCTGTAAACCTGGGAAATCTACAGAAGCAGTAGTCCTGCTATTCACAGGGTCCTAAAACAACCATGAAGATGTGTCCTTTCGTGGAGAATAAATTCACCAAGAGAAAAATTGTAAAGATTTGACATTTTCTTCTCTTCAAGGATGTCATTATTTCAAGTTTCCTTATCCAGTGACTGATTGCCCAAACAATATGGAAGTGCTGTATCTCCAAGGCATGCAGATAGATGGAAGGACACCTGAGCATGGCCTAGAATCCTGGAAGTGGACACCTTGGTAATCACAGTCATGGAACCTGTGCTTTCTTTAAGGATATTTTTTATTAAATAGGTTTATTTATTAAATTTTTTTCATTTTACATACCAACCCCAGTTCCCCCTCCCTCCCTTTCTCCTGCCTCCTCACCTCCCTCCCACTCTGCCCCCATCCACTCCTCAGAGTGGGTAAGGCCTCCCATGGTAGTCAACAAAGTCTGGCATACCAAGTTGAAGGAGAGTCTAGCCCCTCTCCATTGTTTCAAGGCTGAGCAAGGTATCCCACCATAGGGAATGGGCTCCAAAAGCTAGTTCATGCAACTAGGATAAGTCCTGGTCCTGCTGCCAGGGACCCCACAAACAGATCAAGTCACATAGATGTCACCCACATTCAGTGGGCCTAGTTCGATCTCATGTAGGTTCCTGAGCTGTCAGTCTAGAGTCAGTGAGCTCCAACTAGCACTGGTCAGCTGTCTCTGTGGGTTCTTTAAGGATATTAAAATTAAAGATGAGTTGATGTTTAAGGATGATAAATGCACCCCAACAAAATGTTGACTTGTTCCAACAAATGTAAAAACTTGGGATATTAATAAGCTTTGTCACTTAACAAAGGCTAAGTCTAAAGAAAAATCTTATTTTTCAATATATATTCATCAGAAAAGAGGATCAAGTCTAGGCACTTGTGAATGCTACACTACTCAACTAAAGGGGTTTTTTAGGTACTGATATTTTATTGAACAATAATTCAGCTTTATATTAGCTCTCTTTAAATTTTCAAAATAGTATTTGATTATACTTATGAAGCAGACAGAGTTGTAGACATGGCAAAATCACAATAAAACATTGAAGTGTTACCACACATAAAAAACATATTATGTTATAAACTCTGTTTCTGCTACCAAACTCATCCATTTAATCTCCTCATTCTGTGCTAATAACTGTCTCCTCTAGCACATCAACCCTAGTGCAGATGTTATAACCAGAAGAAATGCAAATATGTCCTGATGCTGCTCAAGAAAACTAGCCCCGACCTGATCCTGTAGCTCTAGCACAGGAGCCCAGTCCTGACTTTCCATTCAGGGATGAGCACTGAACACAGACCTCTCACCAAGAAGTTGTGGCTGAACTGAATTCTCCTTGTAACTCTTTTAAAAGGTCATTTATAGAGAAATGAATATACTGAGATTGTGGGTGAGGGGCGTGAATAAGAGCAATGATGGATGTGTATGACAGTTTCCTGACCAGGATTCTCTCTCTATTATTGCAGGTATCCAGTGTGAGGGTTAATTATTAGAGTCTGGAGGAGGTTTGGTACAGCCTGGGTGTTCCCTGAGACTGTCCTGTGCAGCCTCTGTATTCATCTCTAGTGATTTCTACATGAACTGGACCCACCAGCCTCCAGGGAAGGGACTGGAAAGGATTGCAAAGAGTAGAAGCAAAAATAATGGTTAGACAACAGATTACAGTGTGTCTGTGAAGGGCCAGTTCACCATCTCCAGAGATGATTCCACAAACATCTTCTTCCTTCAAATGAACATCCTGAAAGCTGAGGGCACTGCCACTTACTACTGTGAAAGAGACAGGACCAGAGAGGGGGACTTCAGTGTGAGCCTAGACATAAACTTCCATACAGATGTGATCAGCAGCAGCAGGGGGTATTCAGGGACAGAGAAAAATGGCAAGATGCATTATCTTCTCTATATACTAATTATCATCAGGAAAGTTCTCTGGAACATGTAATGCTGAAATCTGACACAGAATTCTCTGTGTTGGATGGTGGGCAAACTATACAGAATGGTTAAACTATGAGAAGCTGTGATGTAGGTGAAAATTTCAATTTGGCAAGACATTAATCCAGGAGACAATTTGAAGAAATATTAAAAAGAAACTGATATGCTTTCATTTCAAATATATGCTGCATTGAGACATATTTCTCTGCAAATTGTTGACAAATATTTCAAAATGTTGAACTGCTATGATAAATTGCACTTAAGTGTTTTTTGTTTGTTTGTTTGTTTGTTTTTTGTTTGTTATTTTTTGAGACAGGGTTTCTCTGTGTAGCTTTGTGCCTTTCCTAGATCTCACTCTGTACACAAGGCTGGCCTCAAACTTACATAGATCCATCTGACTCTGCCTCCTGTGTGCTGGGATTAATGCCATGTGCCACCACCGCCCAGCACATGTTTCTTCTTAAAACACATTACAGGTTTATTCGAAACCAATAAATTGGGACTTGGGAAAACTCATTATTGCAGTAATGTCCTTCTCATACTAGAAACTTACGTTACGATATAAAGCTATCATCTTAAACAAATCAAAGATGGAATTTCATTTTTAAAAAGTGGGTCAATGATGAAAAGGTTTCCCTAACTTTTGAAAAAAAAATACATTTTGTGTTATACATATTACATTAAAAATAATTTTTAGTTCAATTTATATCCAATGATATGTCCTTTCTGACACGAACATTGACAAAATATGTAAGACAAATCTTAACCCCTTCTTATTAATAAAACCCAGAGCCAGATATTCGGGTAAAAAGCTGAGAGATCAGAAAGTAGAAGAAGTCAGTCACATTCTTACTACTTGGAGATCCTCTGCCAAAGAGACCTACTTCCTGTATACCCATGCTAGATGCCTTTTCTGTTCTGCCATCTGATTTCCTCTCTCCACCCAGCTACATCACTTCCTCTTCCTGCCCAGCTCTGAATTTCTGTCTGTCTGTACAGACCTCCAGACCTTTATGGTTAACTAATGTTGGAATTTAAGGCATGTGCCACCACACCTGGCTCTGGTCTCAGTGTGGCCTTGAACTTTACAGAGATCCAGACAGATCCCTGCCTTCTGAATGATTGGATTAAAGGCATGTGCTACTATTGCCTGTTTTTTGTTTAATATAGTCGCTGGCTTTTTCTTCTGTTCCTTAGATAAACTTTATTGGGGGAAACAGATAAAATATCACCACAAAATATATAACGTTGTGAATTTTTGAAATGATTCAAAAACTTAGTAATCTTTTTTTTTACATTGGTAGGTCTTTCCCTTTTTAGTTATTTATTATATTTGTATTTTAATTTTACACATTAGCCATGGGTTCCCCGGTCCTACCCCTCCAACACACACACCTGCCTTCCCCTGAGCCCCTCCCCTCCATTTTCATGTCCTCTAGGGCCAAGACTCCCCAGAAGATTCAATTCATTCTGGTGGATTCAGAAGAGGCATGTCCACTCCCCTCCTTCCAGGCTGAGCAAAGTGTACCTGTGTGAGCCCAAGGTTCCCAACAGCCAGCTCATGCACTAAGGATAGATCTGGGTCCCACTGCCTGGGTACCTCCCAAATAGTTTGAAGCTATTCAATTGTCTCACTTATTTAGAGGGCCTGATTCATTTGGGGGCTCCATAGCTTTTGGTTCATAATTCATGTATTTCCATTAGTTTGGCTATTTGTCCCTGTGCTTTTCTCATCTAGGTCTCAACAATTCACACTCTCACAGTCCCTCCTCTTTCTTGACAATTGGAGTCCTGGAGCTCTACTTGGGGCTGGCTGAGGATTTCTGCATCCACTTCCATCATTTATTGGGTGAGAGTTCCAGCATGACTGTTAGGGTGTTTGGCCATCTGATCAACAGACTAGGTCTGATCAGGCTTTCTATCAACCATTGCCAGAAGTCAGTGGATGTATCATTGTGGATTTCTGGGGACCTCTCCAGCACATATATTTTTCTAGGTGAACTATT
>NW_023413575.1:0-13213 GCF_903995425.1 Onychomys torridus | reverse complement strand
TTCCGCAGAATGCATAGTGGCGCCTTCAAGTTGAAATGTGTGTTCTGTGTTGCGTTCTAAAATTTAGGAAAGTTCTATTAAGCAGTTTTTTTTTTTTCAGGGAATCATTTTATCTAGTGAACGTCAGGTGTGCACCCTTACCACCTCTGTTAAACATGAAGACACACGTTTTATTGATAATTATTAACCTGAGATCCATTTTGGCAATCTGCCCAGGGCCCGGCCCATACTGTTAAGTGCTCTGCTGTACTGCTGTTTTTCAGGGTTCAGGAAGGAAGATCGGAGGTGTGTAAATCTACCACATTGGTGATGGAAGTGCCATGAAAGTGGGAGTCAATAATAAATACGTAGTTCCCACACTGTCCTGAACTCCAGGCTAGCTTGCGCCTGTATGTCTAGTTTTCCCAGACAGTGACACTCTTCACCTCCGTGTGCATCATTCCAGGGAATCGCCTTTTTGGTCTTGCTACTTCTGTTGTACTTAGGTGAGCTTGCCCGAAGCAGAGCTCTATGGACCTGGCTTAAATCCGTGGTTCTTTTCTTGGAGTAACTAATGTTTCCTCTTCTTAACACCCCGACAGCTTTCTGTTGGAGATTAAGATCAGGGATGCTAGTGAGCCGTCACCCCAGCCAGCAATTATTTAATTTCTGTAGCATCAGCATCCAGCAGCCATGTTCTGTTATGATGTTGGTGATAGGTTAAGTGAGATAATTAAAAAAAAAAAAAGGAAGCTGCAGAATGTTTAACACATGCCAAACGCTCAGAATTTGTTGGTTACTTTTTAAAAATTATTTTTATTGTATCGTTTTATGTGTATGGGTATTTTGCTCGCATGTATGTCTGGATCCCTGGAACTGGAGTTAGAGACGGTTGTGAGCTGCCATGTGGGTGCTGGGAATTGAACCTGGACCCCAGCTCTGGAAGAGCAGCCAGTTCTCTTAACTGCTGAGCCATCTCTCCAGCCCCCTTTGGTTACTTTTCTTCTCCTCCCTTCATGTTTTAATGGTTTTTCAGTTACATAAATCTTTCTATTATTGGATTATCTTAGTTTGTTATTTGGGTTTTGGTTTTTGTTCTTTTTTTTTGGTAATTTCTCCACCTGGGTAGTCATTTTTCTACCCCTAAATATAATCGGAAGAACACATTGGTAACTGCTTTTCCTCATAAATAGACTGACAACTCTCACTGTCGTATAGGATATTGTAGTTAAAAAAAAAGTTTTCAATTTATTAATAATAAACTGGGTCTTAGGGTTATTAATATTTGGACTTAGAAGAGATGGACTGTCCAGTTAACTCTCAAGAGAGTTGTGGGTGAGTGTGACCTCCAGAAGGCAAACACAGTTTCAGAAGACACAGCAATGGAACACAGGTGGAGCTGAGAGCCCTTGACCCGGCAGGGCAGGAATCCTGTGGTCTTAGTATTGGGAAGCCATCCCAGTCCGAGATTAGTGACTGTGAAAAGTGTCCTTCCAGTCTGGCACCAAACACTTTTTTTAAGGGGTGTTAGGGTGTCAGGGGTCAGCCCCCAGGCTCCCACTAGCTGCTAGTAAGCTGTCTACCATTGAGCCCCAGGAAGCTCCAATGTCTTGAGGCCAGAAAACGATGACCAGTAGATGGCGCTGTTTGTTGCATGATGCTGGCCTTGGCATGAAAGCCCTCTGCTTCTGTGGAGGCGCTGGAAGGGTGTCTGGTAGCAGCATGAGAGGCTCATGTTAGGTCTTTCCTGGGCTGGATTCTGCAATACTAGTGTCTGAGCAGCATCGTCAGATGGAATGTCCGGTCCTGGAATATCATGTATAAATGGACAGGATGTGGTCTCCGCTTGCCAGAAGAGATAGAGCTGAGAGGGGAAATCTGTGACAAGTGAGAAAACTGCTCTGGGCTAAAGATTTCAAGCCAACTCATGGCTCATGAGAAAGGTAGTAGATTTCTCTTACCTTTTGTTTTTTTTTTAACTGTAGGGCCATGGCTGACGAAAGCCAGGAGATGGGTGGCATCCATTTTCCTTTCCCCTTCCCACCCTATCCTATCCAGAAGGACTTCATGGCGGAGCTCTACAAGGTTTTGGAGGCTGGCAAGATTGGGATCTTCGAGAGTCCAACTGGCACAGTGAGTGTGTGGGCTGAGGGAGTGTCAGCCACTAAGACAACTTGGAGGTAGCCTTGCTTTCCTTGACGGTTCTCTCATGTAGACATTGCCTTCCTTGAGAAGAAAGTGGGCACAGGAGTTATCAGTTTATCTTTCTGCACAGTACTGACTTCGCTGCTAAACTGTTAAACACAGCACCACAGTCTGAGGAAAATCAGGCTAAAGGCAGCTGGGACTTTAAAATTGCAGTGGACACTGTAACACCAGTGCTTCGGGATTTCTCTGGCACACTACTGCCTTGATGTTGAGGGACATAAACTTGGCTGTGGCTTTTCTCCAGGTTGGACAAGGACCTCGGGTCCGCCATCCTCCTACAGCCTGGACAAGGACCTCGGGTCCTCCAGCTTCCTACGGCTGGACAAGGACCTCGGATCCCCCAGCTTCCTATGGCTGGACAAGGACCTCGGGTCCTCCAGCTTCCTACAGCCTGGACAAGGACCTCGGGTCCTCCAGCTTCCTATGGCTGGACAAGGACCTCGGGTCCTCCAGCTTCCTACAGCCTGGACAAGGACTGCAGGTCCTCCAGCTTCCTACAGCCTGGACAAGGACCTCGGATCCTCCAGCTTCCTACGGCTGGACAAGGACCTCGGGTCCTCCAGCTTCCTACGGCTGGACAAGGACCTCGGGTCCTCCAGCTTCCTACGGCTGGACAAGGACCTCGGGTCCTCCAGCTTCCTACAGCTGGACAAGGACCTCGGGTCCTCCAGCTTCCTACAGCCTGGACAAGGACCTTGGATCCCCCAGCTCCCTACGGCTGGACAAGGACCTCGGGTCCTCCAGCTTCCTACAGCCTGGACAAGGACCTCGGGTCCCCCAGCTTCCTACGGCTGGACAAGGACCTCGGGTCCTCCAGCTTCCTACGGCTGGACAAGGACCTCGGGTCCTCCAGCTTCCTACGGCTGGACAAGGACCTCGGGTCCTCCAGCTTCCTACAGCCTGGACAAGGACTGCGGGTCCTCCAGCTTCCTACAGCCTGGACAAGGACCTCGGGTCCTCCAGCTTCCTACGGCTGGACAAGGACCTCGGGTCCTCCAGCTTCCTACGGCTGGACAAGGACCTCGGGTCCTCCAGCTTCCTACGGTTGGACAAGGACCTCGGGTCCTCCAGCTTCCTATGGCGTAGACTAGGACAGCAGGTCCTCTGGACACACAGATCCCATCTACAGAGGGCTTGCTCCTACCTGGCATTGTGGCATATAACTGTTACTGCAGAAGTTGAGTGTATGAGGTGGGAAAATATTAGGGTTATGGTCGATCTGGGGTTGCTGAGTGGTGGTGGCACACAAATCTCAGCACTCAGAGGCGGAGACAAAAGATCTCTGAGTTCAAGGCCAACCTGGTCTATAGAGTGAGTTCCAGGACAGCCAGAGCTATGTGGAGAAACCTGTCTTGAAAAACAAACAAAACAAAACAAAACAAAATCAGCCTGGGGTATGTAGTTAGATTCTGAGGAAAAAGTAAAAGCATTTTTTTTTTTCTAAATCTCTTTCCCAGATACTGCTAACTGCCCCACTTGTATGAGTAATATACATTCAAAATTTTCACAGAACTGATGACAGCTCCTCACTGGCTGTGAAGTTAGCCCTTCAGTTAGTCTCTACAAACCCCAAGGCATGGCATTAAAGAAATGATTTGGAAGGAAAACCTTCCTTTTTTAAAACTGACTATGCTGCTCGATTAAGTTGGCGTGTTCATGTAGGAGACCTTGTGTCTCTGTGGAGCCGGGTAGTGTTGACTGAATCTCCTTTCCTGGCCCTGGTGCAATGGGTCCTTTGCTCTGGGAGGGCAGACCGAAGCTGTGGTCAGAGCCGACATCTCGCTTGTTCCGCCAGGCCGTGTGGGCTTCACTCGGGAACTGGGCACAGGATTCTTGTAGCCAGGTCGGGGACACAGCAGAAACAAGAGAAGCCGGGTTCTTGGCTTGTACCCATGACAGGAGACACAGGAGAAACTCACTTCGAGATGGGGAGGTACCATAACAGGGATGGCAGGGCAGAGCCCCAGCCACACCCCGGGGAGACAGGGCAGAGGCATCAGTGTTTGTGAGGGAGCAGCAGATAGAGGGAAGAGTTCAAGGCCCCGGGGTAACAGAGGGGAGGTTCTCCACTTCACGGCAGAGTGGCCCTGTTGATGTCTGAGTAAAGGGCTGCCCTCCTGCTTGTCAGTGAGCGCCCAGAGCACATTCCAGTGCTTTGAGGTATTTGTTGTCCTGTGTGTGCCGTGTGAAAACTCACCTCTGTGTTTGTCTGTCTCTTAGAGTGGATGAGGAGGATGAGGATGACTTGGAGGAAGAACATATAACCAAGGTAAGCTCAGCTGCCTACTCCTTGGATGCTTCTAGAGGCGGGAGAGTGGAGTTCCTAGGTCCAGGACTCTTTGTTCTAGCAGTTTCTCGGCCTCCTGTGGGTGAAGAGCTCCCAGCCTTCGAGGTGTGTGCTTCCCAAATGCAGAGCATCGATCGCTCTTGTTGCTCCCTTGACTAGCTGGGCTCTGAGGGGAGGCCTCTGGAGGTGCAACATTTGGGGCCAAGGACTCACAGAGTTTCCCTTTGCAGTGGGCACCAGTGAGGGCAAGGGCGGAGCAAGCCAGTGTGCCCTCATTATTCTTGGACTCTCACGGTGTGTTTCTCTTCCTGCTTGTATTTCACATGCGTGGAGTGTAGTGAGTCATGTGTGGTCTGTCACTCTCCATTTTAAAAGTACATGGTTTCATCCAAGATGGATCTTTTCTGTTGAAAGTAGGTGTCCTCCTCTGCTCTTCTGTCTCCTCTCTGCTGAATCCTATGAAAGACCCCCAGAGAGGTCTCCCCTCAGGAGAGACCCCCGGCTCAAGGAGCACGCAGCGACCACGGATCAGATGCAACAGCATGAGGTTTATTTAAACACAGGTACCTGGGGCAACCAAGTCTCTCGGAAAACTTGCGCGCCTCTGGGTTGGTAAGATGGGTTTTTATAGCAAGAAGCGCGGGAAAGCATTAGTCAAAGGGTTCTGATTGGATAATTTAAACAAGGCGCGAATGGTTACAAAGCTCTGATTGGACAATTCAAGTGAGGCGCGAATAGTCAAAGGGTTCTAATTGGACAAAGCTCTGTCAAAGTGAGGCGCGAATAGTCAAAGGGTTCTAATTGGACAAAGCTCTGTCAAAGTGAGGCGCGAATAGTCAAAGGGTTCTAATTGGACAAAGCTCTGATTGGACAATTCAAAGTGAGGCGCGAATAGTCAAAGGGTTCTAATTGGACAAAGCTCTGTCAAAGTGAGGCGCGAATATATGAGCATAAATCAAATGGGGCGTGAACTCAGGCTCAGGGCGGTTTGTGGGTTTTTCCCTTGGTAACCAGATATGTGTGTTGGCTCAACCCCTATCTAGAATTCCAGCTGCTCTGGCCCTCCCGCACTGACGCCAGGCAGTCTGCCCCTGACATCCTGCTTATCTATCGGCTATCTGGGCTGCGGTGGGGCCATTCTATTTCCTGGAACTGTCTTTTGTTCCCTTATAAGCCTTGCAAACATAGCATTACTATAGGGGTGCCGGGGGGTCTTTCATTCCCCCATTTTCTTTTTAACTAAATGGAATCTTTCATTTACTGAGGTGCATAAAGGTGAGCGGCCAGGGGTGGTGTCTCAGTCTCTGACTGATGGAGTCGTTGATATTGTTGAGTTAGTACCAGAGTCTGAACCACCGAAATTCTCTCCTTAATAAATTGAATGAGCCTGTTTAAAATGCAAGGGCCAAACATCAAAATAAGCACAAGAATCAGCAGGGGGCCCATGATGGTCGATATGAGGGTGGTGAGCCATGGGGACCTGCGGAACCATCCCTCGAACCATCCTTGTTGTTCCTCAAAATATCTCTGTCTCTGCTTCAACCGCTCTCTGAGTTTCGCCATGCTATCTCTGACCAAACCTGTATGATCAGCATAGAAACAGCATTCTTCCTTTAGAGCGGCACATAGTCCCCCCTCCTGTAGAAACAGGATGTCCAGTCCCCTACGATTCTGGAGTACTACCTCAGAGAGAGAGGTTAAGGACTTTTCTAAGGCACTTATAGATTCCTCCAGAGCCTGTATATCCTGGTTCATGGCGGCTTGGAGCTGTTGGATGTGTTGAGTTTCAACTAGGGCAGTTGCTCCTGTTCCTATCCCAGCCGCAACTCCCCCCATAGTGAGACCTCCTAACATAAGGGCTAAGGTCAGGGACACAGGTTCCCTCTTGGTTCGGGCGGGTCCCATCTCAAATTGAGCATAAATGTCTTCAGGCTCATGATAGGTTATCCTGGGAAACAGTTCTATTAATACACAAAAGCTGGACTCATTGCCTTGTAGTAATGACCAGGATGCACAGTGGGTGAGTCCCGTGTCGCATGCCCAGTAAGTTCCATTAGGACTAATGGAATATCCGGTTCCCGAGGTCACAGTGGTATTACAGAGGCCACGATGGGATGGGGGAGGATTCCCCAGGCATAATCCCTGTCCAGATACTTCTGACAGAGTCAGCTTATGTTGGGTCTCTCTCAGGCATCGAGCGGGGGGGGGGGGGTGTCCAGCTGGGAGTGCGGGCCCTGTACTGCTACCCCTTCATAATAGGGAGGGAGGGAGAGTAAACATAGCCAACATTCCTGAGTTCGGTTAGGCTGGGTGGCATTTAGGGTGGAATAGGCTCCTTGCAGTAGACCAAGGAGTCGATCCCCTGTTCCTAGGCGGGTCCTGGCGGGGGCCGCAGTTGTTGGGGCTGCAGTTATGTTGGGAACATTCATATTGGGTGACGTAGTGGGAGTGGGGAGTTGCTTACCCTGTCCTGTCTGGGACGGGGGTTTCTGATCTGAGAGGACCGAGTTGGGACCAACTGACGGGGTGGTTTCTGCCTTGAGCTGAATTTTGAAGGTCAGGCCTTTGTTAAACCCTGTCATATAAAACCTGAGTCCCCAAGTATGCCCGGACTGCCATCCTCTGTCCTCCTTGCCCTTTTCAGTGAAAGAGATAACATTGGGTAAGGGGACAGTTCCCTCAGTGCTGACTGTACATTTGTTGGGGCTGGAATAATTTTTAGACACCGTTATCAGGTCCCAACTAGAGCTGGGCTTCCAATAGGCCCCGCCGGTGGTCTCACATCCCCATTGTTTGCAGAAGAATTCCTCATATCCCCCACATCTACGGGCCTCATTCCGGTTGCGGCCATCACGGGGACAGACATAAAAGTCATAAGTGGACAAGGAACAACGGGTGTCTGCATTGATACATCCAGGTCCCCTCTGTGGGAGATGGCCTCGTCCTCCCCCAGGTCTGATTGACCGGGCCGTGCGAACCGGGAAGTCAGAGTGACTCAAATGAGCAATGTCCCAAGCGTCCAGGCCCGCTACCAGCTGGCAAATATCGGGAGTTAGGGGGGGCCACCAGGTGTGGGGGGCATGGTTAGCTGTGGTTGACCATATGGTCTCCCCGGTTTGGGATATAACTTGCCAAATGAGCCTTTTAACCTGGTGAGGGGACCCTGACCCCAGGGTTGGGAGAGGGGTAAGAGTAAGGAGGAGAATCAGGCACGAGAGAGTCTTATCTTCAGTGGATTTTGAGTGCGCTGTACCTTCCATGTGGACTCCTTGGCGCTGGTCGGGTCAATCTCCTTAGCAGCCTTCACGTGGGAGGCGTGGACCCAGGCAGCAATCCCGTCGACCTTGAGAGCGGTTGGTGTGGTCAGCAGGACGGTGTATGGTCCCTTCCACCGTGGTTCCAAATTCTTGGTCTGGTGTCGCCGAACCCAGACGGAGTCCCCGATCTGGAAGGGATGAGGGACTATTGGGTGGTCCAGTTGCTCTCGGTAGGCTGCTGCCAGAGGTTTCCAAACTTCCTTCTGTACCAGCTGGAGGGCCTGGAGGTGTGCCTCTAAGGTAGGGCTGGTAGCGAAGGACGAAATGTCAGGATGAAGGAAATTCACAATAGGTGGGGGGGCCCCATATATAATTTCAAAGGGAGTCAAACCATAGGGTCCGGGGGTATTCCGGGCCCGGTAAAGGGCTAAAGGGAGTAGGAGCACCCAGTCTCTAGAGCCAGTTGCAAGCGTTAATTTGGTCAAAGTCTCCTTAATGGTTCTATTAGCTCGTTCTACCTGTCCTGAGCTCTGGGGCCGGTATGCACAATGAAGCTTCCAATCAATCCCCAGCAATCTGGCCACCCTCTGACTTACCTGGGAGACGAAGGCAGGCCCATTATCGGACCCCATTACCTGGGGCATCCCATATCTGGGAAAAATGTCCTCCAACAGCTTTTTGGCCACGACGTTGGCTGTTTCCTTCTTGGTGGGGAATGCTTCCATCCATCCAGAAAAGGTGTCCACAAAAACCAGGAGGTAACGGTAGCCATAGAGTCCGGGCTTTACCTCTGTGAAATCTATTTCCCAATGAGTCCCAGGGCGATGGCCCCTTAGGCGGGTTCCCTTGCCTAAGTGGGCCTTTCCGGGGTTCACTTGGGTGCATGCTGGACAGCTAGAGGTCACTTGCTGGAGTATTTGGTCCTGGTTCAGTAGTATAGCCCCAGAAGTCTCGTCGGCCAGTAGGGCCTTCATTTTGCCCTTGCTTAGATGGGTCAGTGCATGAAGGAACTTGAGCATGTATTGGGTATGGGAAGTAGGCATGACTAGTTTGTCTTCTTTTGTATAAGCCTGCTTCTCAGAGTCCCATTCCGCCCCCATTTTCTTTGCTAGCTCATGGTCCTCAGGGCTGTAGGGCATAGGGCCTCTGCCAGGCGGCGGGTGACCCTGCAGGAGCATCAGCTGCCCTTCCTTGGGTGGTTGGGAGGCTGCGGCTCGGGCGGTTAGGTCAGCCAGCCTGTTTCCCCGAGCCACTGCTGTGTTCCCCTTTTGATGCCCTGGACAGTGCATTATACTGAGCTGCCGTGGGAGGAATAGTGCTTGTAGGAGATCCAGAATCTCCTTTTTATTCTTGATTCCTTTACCTTCTGAAGTCAGGAGGCCCCTTCGTCTGTAGATTTCTCCATGCATATGAGCAGTGGCGAAGGCATATCTGCTGTCAGTATAGACTGTGAGTCTCTTACCTTCTGCCATCCGGAGGGCCTGGGCGAGTGCGATCAGCTCCGCTCTCTGGGCCGATGTTCCAGCCGGCAACGGCGAGGCCCAGACCACCTCTGACTCAGTGGTGACAGCTGCTCCTGCTCTTCTCGTCCCTTCCTCGAGGAAGCTGCTCCCGTCCGTGAACCAGACATAGTCTGAGTCCTTTAATGGTTGATCGGTCAGGTCTGGACGGGTACCGTGCGCTTCCGCCAGGATCTGGAGGCAATCATGCTCCCCCGAGGAGGCAGGCAGGGGTAGTAGGGTGGCCGGATTGAGGGAGACTGTGGGGCCGAAAAGTCACTCGGTCGGTATCTAGCAGCAAGGCCTGATAATGAGTCATTCTGGAGTTGGAGAGCCATCTGTCTGGGGGCTGCCGGACTAGGGCTTCCACCGCATGGGAGGATAGCACAGTCATTGGCTGACCCAGAGTCAGTTTACCCGCATCCTTGAGCAGGACTGCAATAGCGGCCACCATGCGTAAGCAAGGGGGCCATCCAGTGGCTACCGGGTCCAATTTCTTGGATAGATAGGCCACCGGCCTCCTCCAGGGCCCCAGTTTTTGCACTAATACCCCTTTGGCAAAACCTGAGTTCTCATCCACGAATAGTTCGAAGGGCTTAGTTAGATCTGGTAGGCCCAGGGCTGGTGACTCGAGCAATGCTCTCTTAATTTGTTGGAAGACCTGTTGATGTTCTTCCTCCCATCAGAACATAATTCCCGGCTTAGTGAGAGGATACAGGGGGGCAGCCAGTTCAGCAAACCCAGGAATCCAGAGGCGGCAGTAGCCGGCCGTGCCCAAAAATTCTTGGACTTGCCGAGGGCCCTTGGGAGGGGGGATTGAGACAATTGCCTCTTTTCTGGCCTCGGTCAGCCATCTTCGCCCTCCCTCCAGGGTGTAGCCCAAATAGATAACTTTGTTTTGGCATATCTGGGCCTTTTTGACTGAGGCCCTGTAGCCCTTTTCCCCAAGCCTGGTCAGCAGAGCCTGAGTTCCTTCCAAGCATTCGGTCCGGCTCCTGGCGGCCAAGAGGAGGTCATCTATGTACTGGAGCAGAGTCAAGGTTGGGTGCTCTACCCGGAATCCGGCTAGATCTGCATGGAGGGCCTCATCAAAGAGTGTTGGGCTATTCTTGAACCCTTGAGGGAGCCGGGTCCAGGTCAGCTGTCCTGAAAGCCCAATTTCTGGGTCCCTCCATTCAAAAGCAAACAGTAGCTGGCTCTGAGGATGCAGTCTCAAGCAAAAGAAAGCATCTTTTAGATCCAGCACCGTATACCAAGTATGGGTCGGTGGGAGGGTGCTGAGGAGGTTGTAGGGGTTAGGTACTGTGGGGTGTATGTCTTCTACCCGCTTATTGACCTCCCTTAAGTCCTGGACCGGTCTGAATTCCCCCGTGCCTGGTTTCTTGACGGGTAAGAGGGGAGTATTCCAGGGAGATCGGCAGGGTTTGAGCACTCCCTGGTCTATTAGCCGCCGGATGTGGGGTTTAATCCCCTCCTGCGCTTCCCGAGACATGGGGTACTGTCTGATTGAGATTGGGGCTGCGGAGGCCTTCAATGAAATGACGAGGGGCGGCTGGTCGTGCGCAAGCCCCAAGCCTCCTGTTTCTGCCCATACCTGTGGAAACCTGTCTAGCCAGTCCTGCATCTCACCCGGTGGTTCTTCAGGGGGCTCAGGCTCGAAAAGGCGGTATTCTTCTTCCCAGATTTAGGGCGAGAACTTGTAAAGGGGTTCCCCCAGGCCCCGTGACCGTGGGTCCTCTTTCATCAAAGTAAATCTGTGCTTTTAATTTGGTCAGTAAGTCCCGGCCCAGCAACGGGTGAGGGCAGTCCGGGTATATGTAGGAAAGAATGGGTTACTTGCCCCGACGCCAACTGGACTTTTTCTTTCAGTCGTCCACCGGTATCTCCTACTACCGGTGGCCCCTGGACCAAGGCGGAACGGTCACTGAGGGGGCCCCCCAGTAATGGGTCAGGACCGAATGTTGGGCCCCCGTATCAACTAGGAAGGTTATGGGTTGCCCCCCCGATCTTGAGGGTTATCCGAGGCTCAGGGGGGGGGGGCTCCTGGCCTGGAACCCCTAGTCTTCCAGATTAAGGAGGTCCACAGCCTTGGGTCTGGGTCGTCGGGGTCCCTGTGGTCTCTGTGGGCATTCCCGGAGCCCAATGTCCTTTTCCCTTGCAGTATGCACACTGGTCCTTTTCCCAAGGGGGGTCGCCTTCGTTCTTCCATCCTAACTCCCTCTCTGTCCCTGACCCTGCAACACTAACGGCGGCCAGTGTCTTGATCTCCTTGTGTCGTCTCTTGTCCCTCTCATCCTGCTTCTGCCACATCCTCTCCTCCCTTTCCTCCGGGGTTTCCCCTCTTGTTAAATACTTTCTCTGCCTCCTTCAGCAGATCCGAAAGATTCAGTGTCGACAGTCCTTCTAACCTCTGTAACTTAGTCCTGATATCTGGGCTCGACTGGTAGATAAATGACAGGATAACTCCTGGCGCCTGCCCTGGGTCCTCTGGATCATAGGGAGGTGTACATTCTATAAGCCTCTTTAAGCCTTTCTAAGAATGCGGCAGGCGTCTCCTCCCTTCCCTGGATAGTGGCTTTCTTACCTGGGCCAAATTAGTGGGCCGCCTAGCAGCGGCACGGAGACCGCTTAAAAGCAACTGGCGATAGAGACGTAGGTGTCCCCCTACCTTCATCGGTGGTATAATCCCAATTCGGGCGCGTGAGGGAAAGGCTATGTCCAATGAGATTGTGAGGAGCGTGGTGTCTCCCATCTTCGCCGGGGACTCAGACTTCCGTGCTTCCAGGAACAACGCCGCTGCTTCTCCTCCACAGTCAGGAGGTCCTGCAAAAGCTTGTTGGCAGGTCATCCCAGGTTGGCCGATGGGTCACTAGATAGACTCAATCAAGTTGGTTAATGCCACGGGAGTCTTTGGAAAACGAGGGTTAAATTGTTTCCAAGTTATAGAAGATTCAAGAGGCCGAGAATGGGCCCAATACTGGAGATGGCGGGCGGGCCCCTCTCTGAGGGGAAAAGGCTTTGGATTCCAGGGGGTGTCACCGGCGGCCCGAAGCGACCGGCGATGGGTGAGGGGAAAGCCGGGTCCACCCCTGTTGTCCCCGCCAGTTGCCATCTTCTCAGGGGCTGCTGCCCCTCCGATGGCCGTCATCCCTGTTTCCGGTCCCGCGGCTTGGCAGCGGGCCGGTGCCGCGCGATAACGGCGGCGGCTCAGCTGTTAGAGGTTCATGAGGGGAGAGTCTAGGTCGGAGGAGAGGACGGGAAGGCTTGAGAGCCTCTTTGCGGGGAAGTATAGGGTAAAAGAGCGAGGAGAAAATCGGCAGGAGGTGCGGAGGGCGGGGGAAGAAGCCAAAGGCGTTGTAGAGGCGACCTAGGAGGAAGGCTTTGACCCAGGAAATGGGTTTCTTCAGGCGATTCTCCAGATGCTATGTAGGGGGACCTGGTTAACCGGGTGCCCGTGGGTTTGGGGGCAAAATCTTCCACTTCAACCTGGGTTTATGGTTGAAATCAAAGAGAGGTAATAAAGGAGCCTCACGGGCCAGCCGACACCCATCATAACCTATTCGGCCTCGCAAGGAGAGGTGGTCCATTTATTCTTTTTTGTGAGACTCTCTTCATTGTGCCACCGGCCTTTTACGTACGCTCGAACCAGCGGTCGAGAGAGTGAGGGCTCAGGGGCGGTAGCGATGGTTGTGTCCCATTCTGGTTGTCTAGATTAAAGAAATTCAGGCAGCAAAACAAGAAACGACAAACAACCAGACGTTACAACAAATCGGACGCTGCGCGGCTTCGGCGCAAAAAACCGAAAGCAGAACTCCAGATCGGGATTGGGAGGGTTTGCGCCCCCCTGTCCCCTGCCAACACCACGTATCCCTCGGATAACCGGGAGGCCCGCAAAACCGTGCCCCAAAGGGGGACTTCAGACGCGCATGAACGGTCTTCCAGGGTTTGGTGAGTGCGAAGTCCGGGCTCGTCAGCATCCCTCT
>NW_023413574.1:0-5958 GCF_903995425.1 Onychomys torridus | reverse complement strand
AGAAGTGTCCATCTTGTGCTCATTTGGGAAGGTAGAATGTGTGGGAACAGGTGAGTCCATTAGGTAGGTGTGCCTCTCAGCCCCATCCTGGCCTACTAGACAGCTGGCTTCCTATCCCACAAGATCCAGACACCTTCACAACTCACCCCAGCACTATTATTGGTGAACCTGCTTGTTGCTTTGCAACCTGAGTCATATGGATACACTCTTCTGTACTCTGGACAAACAGAAACACACACACATACACAGACAGACACAGACACACACACACACACACACACACACACACACACACACACACTTCTCTCAATGTACCTTGTGCACAGTTGACACTAGTGATGTTTGCTTGAACTGGAGAGGACTCCCATTCCAAGCAAGGTGATTTCATATTCCATGTGATTTCCCTCCTGGAAATGCCTCAGATTCCTCTAACTCAGCTTGTTCCTGTCTCCACCTTCACCCCAAACACTTACTCTGCTCTACTGCTTCGCAGGAGCCACATGAAGCCAGCACATGCCATGGTGCACAATTTGCCCCAGGGCATCTGGTCCTGTGCAAGGTAAGGCCCACCAGCTGTGCTTTGAGTGCAAGCGAGGTGAAGTCTGGAGTGTTTGACAGTTGGATTCAGAGATGGAGCTTGTTCCAAGATTGATCATGGATAGAATCTGTTGATGGAAAAACAATGGCAACCCCCTGCCTGACAGTGAGGGCTGCCTCTGGGTGATTCATGGGCTCCTGCCATATTTCCTACCTCCAAAGATAACTCAGAGACACTTAAAGGGACTTAGGGGGTCAGGAATTCACACACCTTCTTAAGCCCAAACCAGTACACCCCAAGACCACACTCTACTACACACCTCAAGATACTATTTTTCACAGTATACTCACACAAAGATTCCTAGCTGTTCCTTTCTGACATCCTGTAGGGACGTTGCTTTCGCTAAAAGCTTTGTGTCCCCAGGCAGCAGGCTGGGAAAGACCTTTGCTGCCTGTATGACTTTATACTGGGACTACCAAGGAGACTCCTAGGACTACACTCAGCAAGGGACATTTTCAACTGGATGGTGCTTAGAGCAGGAGATGCCACTCAAGCCCTAACACACTGGATGGAAGAGGGACACACAGGTGATGCGCCTCTACTCAGGCCGTGGGGAAGGTGTGATTGGCTACAGGGTGATGGACAACTGAGCATTTGGTAATCTTACCAAAATACCTTGTTTTCAGGTCTCCTTGATAGAAGAGGCTTCTTCTAACTGACAGAGAAGTTTCGCCAGAGACTTACAAGCAGATGGACTAAGAGGAACAGGGAAAATGTCTACTGATCCAGGTAGCACCCAGGCTCTGGGGGGAACAGTGTCTGAGGCAGCTTGGAGACTTACCTCACTGAGGGCAATGCCTCTCTGTCCTGGCAGGAGCCATGTGAGGGTGAGGTGCTGATCAAGTCCCCTCCATCTACTGCATGGAGTCAACTGTTCCCTTGACCACCTAGGCAGGGACACCACTTCTCCATCTCAAATACTGCCAGCTACAAGGGACAGACATAGAGAACACTGACAGTAATTCGAGGGCTTTTTATAGTGGGGCCCCTTTTAGAGAGTGACATCAACCAATACCTAGAGAACTGAACCATGAGGACAGTCTCTAAGGAAAGGTCCGACAGTGAGAGCTGAGTGACTGATGACTTTATGTATTGTGTATCCAGGTGAAGATCAGCCATCGAGGATATGCTCAGAGAGATGGGCATAAGATTGCTCTGCAGAAGTGTTACCAAGAAAGACAGGCACTGGACAAAATGATATCTCTGAATAAAGAGGCTGTTTTCTTGCTACAATAAATTCCTTTGTGTATTTGAACCACATGCTCTGATGTCCTGATTTATATCTATATGAATATTTTGATAGTGGAATTGGTCAGCATGTCTATCTTCTGAACGCACCATTTCTCCCTGTGATGAGAGCAGCACTAATTCTCTATGATGCACTTTGGTCTTCATTCTGTGCACTGGATCTCTGCCATCTTCCTCCTACATACTGCCTAGTCTACATCCTAGAAACATCACTCCACCCAGCTATTGTCACTAATGGAGAATTTTGTTTTAGGCTCCACATACCCAATATTTCTCTCTGTTAAGGGTAATTTTTCTTAGCATAATGTCATTCAGGTTGACTCAGGTGGACCATAAGGCTCAGTATCCATCTCCCCTTTCTTTTTCTGAGACAGGGTCTTGCTCTGCAGCCTAGGTTGACCTACAATTACTGATAATCCTGTTCAGAATCTTGGGTACTGGGGTGAAAGTTTGGTACCTCCTGAATTATAAGGCCTAATTGCATTCTTCTTCAACAGACATGTGGATGTAGGGTAGACACATTGTTAAAGGATTAGGTTTTGATTCATTTTGAAATACTTCCAACTTTCTCTGCAGTTGTCCTATTTCAACATCATCAAAAAGATATTTGGGTGTGGAAATGCTCATGAGGGCCCTGACTTCTAACTACAAGGCACTGCCTTTGTGTAACCTGTAACCTGGTTCCCTCTTCAACTTGTGTTTCTGCCCTGCCATTCATATCCTGTTGATGGGAGCAGAGTTTCCTTCAAGGGACAAGGGATACTCTGTGCTGTCATGTGAACTAGAGACTGAGAGGCTTCGAAAATGACAGGAGCCTGGCCCCTTGCAACCAAATCACTGTCAGAAGAAATTCAAAAAGCAGCTCACTTCTCTTCCTGTGGAGACACAGCCAGCATGGGCCATCTGTTTTGGGTTTTATGAGACGTCTTATACTGTGTTGTATCATTTCACCCCTCGCTACGTGCTGGTTGACTCCATAGCCTGGCTGTCATGAATAGGTCTCAGATACATGGGGCAGTACAGAGGTCTCTTTGGTATCCTGACCTCCTTTCCTTTGTTATGTCCAGAATGTTGGGATGACTAGGTCACAGGACAGACATGGTTTCAAACTTTGAGATATCTCCACATTGTGTCTCATGATGATTGTATCAATGTGTGCTCTGCCAACAATGTCCAAGTGTCTTTAATTCACACATATGCCTCTATGTCTCTACCTTGGTGAGTTTTCCCTTCTTTTCCAATAGCAATTTCCTAGGATCAGTTCTTACACTAAGGTAGTTGGTCCATTTGGATTTGATTTTTATGCATGCATAAATATAAAGATCTAGTTCACTCTTCCACATTAAATGCCCAGTTGTTTCTAGCACCATTTGGGGTCTACATAGAAAGATACAGGCCAGTCTGGGCTAAATAGGTAGACTATATCTATAAATAGATAGATAAATAGACAGACAGACAGACAGATGAAAGAAAATGCAAAGGGTAGATATAGGAATTTTCCCAGGGGTCTGCCTAGAGACAATTCCTCCCAGAGTCAAGAAGAAGACACTACGTCCAGCATGGTGTTATGGGAAGGAAAAGAATCTATTTACACCATGCTCTTTTGTCCATTTACTTTATTTCTCTAAGACACAATTCTATCTATACAACTTCAGTTCTGTCCTGAACTCAGCTCCTCTCTGTCCCTTCTTGGTCTGTCCTCTCATAGTTTTAATAAGCTCCTATGTGTTCGATCTCTTCTTCATCTTCAGTTTATCCATCCATGCTAATTTCTTCTCTTTCTACTCTCTTGACCTGACCCAATCCTATTATGTACAAAAAAACAAACAAACAAACAAACAAACAAAAAAAAACTCTGCCTTGTTACCTTCTCTCTAACCATGAGTCTCTCTGATCAGGAATTCTGCCTCCCCTTCACTCCAACCTGGATGTGTAAAAATCTTTTGTTCTGAGTCAAATGCTCTAAAATGACATTTGGCCAGTCTGGGGAAGGAAAGCCTGAGCTCTAGTTGCAAGAAACAAGGATATGCATCTAGAGTTCACCTGTCTCCTAGGCTCTGTAGGGGTGTTACTTAGTAGATCAGCAGAAAGTCTGAGAAACTTAACTGTTTGCCATATGGCCTAGTAGTATATGAGCACACAAGATTTTCATAGCAGAAGAAGACAGCTATTAAAGGTTGAATGACCCCAAATATTCCCTGATAAATGGCTTCCCTCTCGAAAAATTCCTTGATCTTTCTATGTATAGCTATATTATATACAGCTGATTCTCAATAATATATTATTGTGTCTCAAAGCAGGTAGGTACCTAGGATTCACTTCAAATTTGTCTGTTCTCTTCTCAATTATTTATTAACTAATCAGCAGTAAAGATTCATGAAGATGGCCGGGAGATGGTGGCATATGCCTTTAATTCTAGCACTTGGGAGGCAGAGGCAGGCAGATCTTTGTGGGTTTGAGGCCAGCCTGGTCTAGAGAGCAAGATCCAGGAAAGGCACAATGCCACAAAGAGAAACTCTGTCTTGAAAAACAAAACCGGGGTTTGGGGATTTAGCTCAGTGGTAGAGCGCTTGCCTAGCAAGCGCAAGGCCCTGGGTTCGATCCTCAGCTCCACAAGAAAAAAAAAAAAAGAAACACAAAACAAACAAACTAAACAAACAAAAAACCAAACAAATATTCATGAAGATGGCTGAAACAGGAGATGGGCCAGTTTCTTAATTCCTAAAATGTACAGTGGGTAGATATGATCTCTGTTTAAGGAGTAATTATTGCTTTGTACAGCATTTGTCCACAAAAAGACCTGGGGGAAACACAAGAAAGTCTATACACAGAAACAGCTGTCTATCGCCTTCTGACATTAGAAAACTTAAGAATGACACTTAATTGATACTGTCGGATCTTTGTGTATTTGTTAGAATATGATCTATCTTAACCTCAGATTTAGGTGAACGCTAAGAAGACTATAAGACTAAAATTAGCATTCTATCCCCAGTTATAAAAATCCAGAGAGTGTGGGGTCAGAATGATTGGTTAAGAGTACCTCTTTGAGTCACAGAGGATGGTGATTCACAAACAACTGGTGTAATTTCAGCTCCATGTGTTCAACATCTCTGGTCTCCATAGGTGCCTTCTTTCACATGTACACACCCACTAGACACACATGTAAGTGTAAGGGAGGGAGCAGTAAAACCCTGACTCAGGCCATTCCACAGGTGGAAAGAAGGTTTATTTGGGGAGTTCAAAGCTGTCATGATTACGTCTTGGGGGAAAAGAGAAGCAAAAATATCTGGAAGGAGTACATAAATACCCTCTGTGAGGCAGAGAATAGAATAATGGGTAAGGAAAGTCATGCCTATTTTTAAAGAAGTGGGGGAGGTATGCAGGCAAAAGAGCCTGGTGAGGAGGTTTGAGAGCCAGAAGAGACCAGTAGGCACCATGGAAGTTTGGTAAGTTATGGGTATGTGCTAATAGGGATGTAGATGCCTCATTTGCTGAAAGCAGGGGGGGATAAGGGAGTAATAGCTCATCTTAGCAGACAGAAACCCATTTCACAGGTTTATGAGGAGTGATGAGTGTATACATCAGTAATCCTTGGTTGAACCTATCAAAAGTCTAGACTGAGCTGGGCCCAAACTGTCATTTAGGACAATGTCAGTGACAATTCAATTGGAGGAGTGTGGGGGTCTTAACATTCCAACATTTTTCTGTTGATAAGGGCTGATTATAGTTATCATCTGACTTCTTTATGCTGAATTGGGTGTGTAGGGATGCCAGCAAGGCTGGGAGGTATGTCTGTCAAAGGTTGAGGGTGAGGAGGACAGGCAGGTAGGTGATAGTAGGAAACCTCAGTGGTTTATGGACCACTGTGTAATTTTGCCAGGTTTTTTATTTTATTTTATTTTTTTCTGGAAAAACTCTGCAGAAATAGGCAGCAATCATGATTATGTGGCACAAAGAGACTCCACCTGGACCAGCTTCAAGTGTGGCCACACTGACACCTAGGCAGGGAACTGCCCCACACTTCACCTACTGCCAGGCCCAAACTGTGAACAGACAAGACTGGAGGGTTGACTTCCCCACTCTGCCTTGCCAAGGTAGGTAGGTCTAAGGCT
>NW_023413573.1:0-13649 GCF_903995425.1 Onychomys torridus | reverse complement strand
AGAAGGTTCTTCACATTGTTGATAATTAGGCTGTTAGACCAGCTAAAGAATAATCATTATAAGCAGCGAGTGGCAACGCCAGAAAGCCAGAGTTAAGAATAAGTAAGCAGAACAGCTGTAGATAGAAGCCAGAGATCGAGAATTGGCATTAGTTTAGTACGCTCTAGAAAGAGGGAAAGTATCCATTTATAAATAGCATGTTTGATGGCCTGTGCTTGTGACTCTAGGAATAGCATTTCGGGGTTATACAGTTGGATCTAGTGACGATATTGAGTAGAATTTGATTAAATGTTATATATCGCAAACTAAATGTTCGTATAAGCGCACTTGCTGGTCGCTAGAGGGAGAGAATCATTATTAGTGTTACGAGACTCTCGCATGATAGCGTACTAGGGGAGGTTTTAGGGTGCGATTGACACGATGCCATAGTATTAGAACTCTAAGGTTCACAGATAGAGAAAATTGATCATGGTTAGCATAATAGTGTGATCCGATTCGAATAGTCTGTGGATAGTCACCTGTATACATGCTATACATAAGAACTATGAAATATATGCTAGATCTAATATGATCTGTGCACTAGGCCAGAATTCTCCTTATTAACTACACCAAGGAGATGGGTTCACAGCAAGGTACCAGTGGTTTTGAACTGACTAACAATCAAATTGCCAGAAACGAAAATATTTGACACCACTTGTCCTGGCCACATAGTGCGAATGTGAGTGAGTCACAATGGGCAAACAGGCCAGCTCGAGGATAGCAGTCTTGTATACTGATTCATTTTAGTAATGCCTTCTAACCATATTGACTGGTGTAGAAAACAGTTGTATATGAGATTTGGCTTTACATTGAGTTTAGTCTTCATGACCTCAATTTAATTTAACGCTGCGTGGATTCTGTATTGCAGTTCAATGACACTCGGAAAGCTCATGTGACCTATGCATACATAGAGTAGGACTTCAATGCTTGTGTGATATAGTGATAACACTTACTCTCCATGGCTGAATATTAATCACGAGTGTGCAATGAAAAGAGTGCAATATTTAGATATAGTAAATTAGATTCCAAATTCTATTGCTATATTTTCTTTATTAGTATCCATGTGATGGAAGCAGGAAATGGTGCCTTCTATCTCTGACAGGGCTCGTTATTCGGACTAACAACTATGAACATCATTTGGGAGATTTTCGAGAAACTGGGATGTAGTAACTCTTTCCTGCAGACAATATTATGATCTATACAGGGCTTGTTTTGCGAGTTTAGCGAATTTAGTGTTTGTGATTACTTTTTCTCATCCTCTTGAGAAGATTTATGCCTACTAGAGATACATCTCAATCAGTCGTAACTACTCTTAAGAAGCTTCTGACGAAGCAACATCATCCTCACAATATGTTATTTGAAGAAACAGCTTTCAATTTCGCGTATTTACACTTGTAGGCTTCCATCTCATCAGTTATCTTCCGGGAAATGAAGGATAGAAGTGAACAGAAAAAAGAATTGATGGGCTGCCAGGGACATTATTGGTCATTGTTAATGACCTGTGGCTAAATATTTTCTCTGTATGATGGGCTAGCCTTGTATAGTTGGTACTCATCCCGTGATCTGTTGACATAATCGCACGTTTGACGCTCATCTCGTAAACTCGTCATATATGGGACTAGGAACATCGCTATATATAATAACAAAGCAGTGTACTAACTGCAGCACGTTACATATAGATCCTGACAGTTGTAAGAGATTAAGTCAATCTCTCGTGATAAGGCTGCTTCTATGGATTCTTTTGCCATCACTTTTGTAATTGTTTAAGTCTGCTTAGAACTCAATCGCTTTCACTCCATTTTCTCTCTCCATACTTAGAGATAAGTGAGCATATCTCGTACGGCACCTAATGCTCGTGCAACTCGAAAATGTTCGCATATATGTTGACGGACGCTATTGTTATATGGGGTGCTATCTAGTGGCAGCAGTTTCCTTGTTTCTAGTGTGTTCTGACTCGTAGACTTGTAAGAATGTGTACCTTATACTTGACTAAAGATGCGCCTTGATAAGGCTAAGTGGTTGATAAATAATCGAAAGATGGATTTATTCTCTCCGTACTATATGTTACTAGTTGGTAGAAGTTTAATACGAACAGATATACAAGTGTAGCGGGAGGCTTCATCGACTATGAGATGACCATCGAACGCTATGTCGACCACAAATCTACTAGGTACTAAAATATACACATAGTGGATGTTTCTAATAATGTATGTTTGTCTATTTATTGCAACAATAGAGACCATAATATGTCGTTGTGCTACTGTGTCTTAGAGGCAGTTTCATTTCAGCGATGTCTCCCGGAGGTTCTCTTCAATATAGAACTTAGTTCTAGTAGTTAGGCTGCTCTATGCTCTTCATATGATGTCATTGTGCCAGCTCTATCCTACATTAATGTCAATCAACCTCAATATTCTCAAGACCTGACTATTAGTTGCAACTTCTGCATGAGCATATTATCTGATAGCTGGGGCACCACATCGCAGGTGATTGTTGTATCTCTGCATATAAGCAGCTCTAGTGAGAACTTCTCTTTGCCTAGCATCATATATGTTCTGTTATATTAGCTTATCACATAACAGGATTATTATATGATAATGTGTAAAATTGTAGATACAGTGGATAATCCAGTTGGTCTTTTGGTAAAGAATAGTATATATTAGAGCAATTCACAATAAATGCTATACTATGCTTTTCATGCTGCACGCATCAATATTCTGATGATGCAGATATCATTCTAGAGTTGTATTCGTAGACACTAGGAAAGCTAAGTGTAAAGTGATGCAGAAAAGCCATAACGCATAAGCATAGGAAAGCGAAACGATAGGAACACGATGTCGATAGGGTATATTGACGGCTACTCATAAGAGATGGTCTGCATAGAAAGCAGATAGTAAGAAACAAGGAGAGTGAATCGCACACTAAGTCATTTTGTAAGAACAATAGAGAGTATGGTGATAGTAAGGAGACGCGCAACTAATCATAGAAGTATCAATCAAGCGTATGTCTAGTACATGGAATAAGTGAGTAATGTAGACACCTTTTGCATAGTGAGCTTTTAGGTGCCTACGCCAGATAGGGGAAGTAAGTGAAAGTTGTTGTGAGGTTCATTAATTCCTCTTGATCGTCGAGAGAAAGAAACTCACCATACTGAGATAGACTAGAAAATGGGTGCTCACGTGAATAAAACTGATATACATGTATCATTAGCAATCAAGTACACTAGACATAAATTACTATAAGTACTCATGTGCGCAATAGAGACGAGACAACACTACATAGAAATATAAGAGGCAAATATTGTAGTCCTTTTAATTAAGAACTATAGGGAACGGTTATATAGCCAAATTCTGTGGTATCTACTAGGCACAAGGATATATGGTGTGCGTCGTTTGCGAGGTTGGTCTGACGAAGTCTTGGATATTGCTTATGATGAGAGTATGAGTGTTGGCACAGTAGTCGAGCGCATGTATTCTCACACGAATATGGATATTCGAAAGAGATTTCGTACGTTGAGAGTATTTTGCTGGAGTGATTGGAAATTCAGGATGGTAGACTTTGTGAAAGAAATAATTTTGATACAAAAAAGTATCTGCTTTGACTCACTTATTGAGTCCTAAGGAATACTGATATGTGAATTCGTGACGGAGGACATTATCAGAGTCCTCTTTACGCTTGCCAACTATGCGTTGATGAGAGTGGGGAGTAGCATGATGACGTGAATCCAGATGAAGAGTCAGAGAAGTCGCGCAAAGATTGAAAAGACAAAAATCAGATTTTTCTGTTTGGCGGTAATAGAATGTGTAAAATTTACATTAGGGTAGACTGTATCATAAGATTATATAATCATAGCGTATACAGATGTTGTGATATATATGATGCATCTACAATCATTAATTACGATTGTCTTAGACTCTATAATGAGACTTCTTATAGCTAGTATGATACTACGTAATTTAACGCATTTATTGACCATAACAATGCTGTGCAAGTCCATCATGAGATGATTTATAGAATCTGATATGTGGTATATGATGGTATGTAACAGTAGATGAACAGGTCTTACCCAAGTATGTTGAGTTGAGTCTTGGAGGGCACTTCAGTGTGAGTGACACTCTATTAGAAGAGAGAGGGAATACAGTCAGATCACACACTGAACTTTAATGGCTACCACAGAGCGCGCAAGAGTGTGCGTTGGATAGAAGGTGCGGTCAGAAATACTTTGGAACTTCGACGAATGACAGAAGACAATAATTGATCAAAAATCAACGCGAATGGAGTTGTCATCCAAAAACTCAATCATATGCTTGCAATGCTTCCGCCGCACTCATTGTAGAGGGCAGTTCTACATAAGAGATGGAAGTAGAGTAGTTTTTACAGACTATACATGAAGATTTAGGCTTGATACATAGACGAGTCCTATTCGGGCAATAAAGCTTTGATATGATATAAAAGCTGTCAAATATGAATGGAGTTAAAGCTTGTTTTGCGTGTAGGAGGTTAATGATCATTGACGTTTTCAGCAGGGTTGTTGATAAAGTTGCTTGATTCGCTATGCATGAGGCTTCTCACTGTATACAGGAGTAATCAGACGCAGGGAACAGTATATGTAAGCCATAATGAAGAGGAGGTTGATGGTGAGTAGGATAGAGAGAATGTAGAGGAAGAGGGGAGAAGAGCCGAGAGAGAGATCAATAAAGTAGGTACGAATCATGTATATTTTGGTATGAGAGGCAAAGAAAGCATATTGAAGATTGCCTGAAGTGAAGGCAATGGAGAGGGCGCAGAAGTATATGTAGATGGGAGATCCTGTATGGAGGCGATTTCGTTTATACAACTACCTAATAAGAGAGTTCTATGATATAGATAACGATATTTTTGACACTGAACCATGTGCTGTTTACCGCTGTTATGCATTTTATCACAACCCGCACAAAATCAACTCAACGTTACCTTATCTAATGCTGTGTATCTCGGACTCTGCCGCTGTAAGGTGGCATTGGGGTGGCGCCTATAGAGAGTGGAGCTGTGCGTTCTATATAGACTATAAAGATCGATCAATATCTCAAGTAAATCTGTCTCTAGTGTTCACTGGATTTGGTGACACAGTACATGATCAAGCTTGCTAGAGCTATCTTGTGACACTCTTCATCAAGTCTCGTTGTGGTTTCAGTGGCTTGAACCATCATGCTTAGGATAAACGTATAATATCGATTTGTATTAAGTTTGACCAGTAAGAAACCTAGCCTATCGGGTTATTCATTTGTAGGTTACTACATTTCGAATGCTACTACACTCTAGCTCATCTATCATCACTCGAGCTATAGGCTCCAATATACTAAGCTATAAAATATTATTACTAAGTAGTCGGACAGTACATAGCCTATATTGCATAATGTAGCCGAGGTGCTACAGCGACTGTAATGAAGCCTGCACAACGGCACGAGGGTAGCTTAGTAAAGGACCACAGTCATACATAGTAGTCTCTACTAGAGTAGAAACGGGCCTTATTATATCACCGTAGATAACGTACGAGGATTAAAACAGACCGCGAGTGTAGGTGGGGTCATGAGTCTTCGTTACAGTATCACAGGGTGAAAGCTAGTTGGTATAGAAGGCTGTGGTACATGCTCAGCAGAGACTGTGGTGCAACTTCTATCTCGTGGGTGCGTGTGCATGGACAGTGGATCCCTCATGTCAGTCACGTGCAGACAGATGAGCAGAATGGATATGGTGGCTTAAGCTGCAATCATACGAGAGGAGGGCTTCCGGGTCATCAAGCATGTTCAGTGTAGGTGGGAAAGAAGACAACTCACGCAGGATAGAGAATGAGAACATTCTGACAGCAGAGCTGTCAAGTTCTCATGAGAATATAGAATGGCATAGGAGTGCTGCTCTTTAGAATAGCATAGAGATATTCTCGCTGCAAGAGCCAGGGACTAGACCTCCAGATCTCACCATTTGGCATAAACGTGCCAGAAAGACAAGTCTGTTTGGCTATGAGAAGCTCAGCTTTGGGCGATGGCCCCTCAGACCAAGGAACGAGGCAGGTTCGCCTACTCGAGTGTGCATAGGGAGATGTGGGATCGATCAAATCGCAACTCACCTCAGTAGCTGTGGGTCGAGCTATGGACGCGCCTTCTGACGCCTCTAGCAGCTCCTTCGGAAGTTCAGTAGAGGGAGCAGGGCATCGGACGACCTGCCTAGCGCCTCACTGCTGGATGATCGGCATGGTTGAAATCTCTGCTGACCATGCTCTCATCAGAGGGATGAACCATTCGACTTTTGGGAGATGTGGGGATATTCCCTCGGTAGGCACTATCGGATGGCCGTGATTGTGGCTAAGGAGAAGACGAATTGGGTCCAGGATGGGAGGAGTGCAGGCTTACTGAATAGCGATGTCGTCGCATTAACTCATATGCTAAGGGGAAGGTGAGTCCTAGGGCCAGAGATTTCTTCCAAGCAAAAATGAAAAAACAAGAGATATTCAGAACGAATATAATAAACATACAAAGCAGTAATCGTGGTTGTGTTACTGTTCAAGATGGTCGGGACTGGAGATATAATATCTTTAAGACCAATAAAGGGCTATGGAGATTTGGAGACTCAACAGACCCTCTGAGTGCGATGTAGAAAATGTAGGGGGTAGGGAAGCTTGTCACGAGAGGTAAGCTATCAGGGATTTAGATGATGTGAGCCAGTGGATACGAATTATGCGTCTTAATGAATTAGTACAGAGGCTTTAGTGAGAGGACAGTTGAATGAATGAATGGGGTGGCAGTGGGTTCAGAGTGACATAAAGTGTGTTCAGATATTCTGAGAGGATGTTGTGATGAAAAAACCCAACAGAGGATTACTCAACTTCAGATCTAGCACACTATTGGTGTGAGTTTACCCTGGTTGTGAAGGATATTGCAAGGGTAGCCCTAACGATAGCAGGCCATCGACAGTGCAGTTAAACTTAGGGAAGAATATTCAGTCACTGGTTAGGGTCAGTCATGTTTAACAGCAGGCTGAGAAGTATTTTTATCCAGATCTTTCTCATAGATCACTCAGTTACTAGATCAAGGTCTGTATACTGGCTCTACAAGGTGAATTTTGTATTGTAGCAGTGTAATAGGAGGTTTTGAGATCCATAGGTTATTTAGATAGTATTCTCTTATAATTGATTGAGCCAGAATACAGTGGTTACTTTTTCCCTGGCCGAAGTTGGTTGGGCTCTATCACCGAACATTCTGTGGATCACCAAAATTGATTACATTACTCACCTTGTTTTCTCAAATAGCGGTGGGAAAAATGAAAAGCTCTCACCTTGTCATTTCCCTCCTTTTCTGCCACTTTCAAATCATTAGCTTCAAAGATTTTCAGTGAACATCAAATTCTTGCACAGGTCTTCTTCATGTTTATCCTTGCAAAAGCCAGAGAGACTGGGGGACACTTAGTAACTGATCATTTTCCTTCATATTAGACCCATCCTAGAAAAGAGGTTATTGGCTATCTTTCCAACACTGGCACCAAAGGCAGGTTTAGATGTTCATTGAAATTCTCAATTACATAGCAGGAGGCAACAAGCCTGGGCTACAGGAGACAACTGCTCTACCAGCAGATCAATAATCAACAGCTCTTGAGAGAAAAGGAATGAAACAATTAATAACCTAGACACATTAGAGAGCAGGAACAAACAGATAAAAGCAACAATGCTTAAACATGTTCAAAATAATAGCAATAAGTGGTATTCTTTAAATGTGATAAATTATGTATTTTTCAAGATAAAAAACTGAGCTATGCCACATGGTGGTGTCACACACCTTTAATACCAGCACTCCAGGAAAAAGTGGCAGGCAGATCTCTGTGAGCTTGAGGCCAATCTGGGCTACAGAGTGAGTTCCAGGAAGTCTCTAAAGCTACACAGAGAAATCTTTGTCTCAAAAAAAAAGTTAGCTATATTGACTTTAAAAAAGAGTTGGAACATTCTCTAGTAGAGGGTTATCATAAATAACAGATAGGTTGATTTTCCCAAATACACTGTTGGCTGCTGTGATCTGTAACCTGCCAAACAGAGTTACATGTAGTTGGAGTTTTCCTGCCTGGCCCAGTCAGGACTAATCTCTCTTACCCGCCACTCCCACAGTCACTCAGACCCAACCAAGAAAGCACATAGGAATTTATATTGTTTACAAACTGTATGGCCATGGCAGGCTGCTTGTTATCTACTTCTTCTCTCTTAAATTAACCCATTTTCTGTTAGTCTATACTTTGCCACATGGCTTGTGGCTTACCAGTGTCTTTACATGCTGCTTTTCATGGCGGTGGCTGGCGGTGTCTCCCTCCAGCCTTCTACTTCCCAGAATTCTCTACTTTCTTGTCCCGCCTATACTTCCTGCCTGACCACTAGCCAATCAGAACTTTATTTATACAGAGCGATATCCACAGCAGTTACAGTCAATGGCCTTTTTCCTCAAACCTCTGAGTTTACATAACTGTGTCAAGCAGGGCTGAACTTATCTGCATAGGAGTTTCCTAATTGAAAATTCAATATCCTATGGTGCAAGTTGACTTTCCCAAATTGTACAACAACCAGTCTGGTCTGTCTTCATTCACAAATCATCAATCAGTACATTCTGGGAAATTACAAAACCACTCCCCCTGCTACAATCTGGTTTGCTGTCATAATGGTGACTCCAGCAACTCATGGCCTACCCTGGTTCCCCCAGCTGTGTAAACAATGAACTACCCCTTCTATTCTGGTCTGAAGGGAGAAACCATGTTCCACATGCAAACCTTTTTGTTTTTACTGCAATGGATATGCAACTACATGACTCAAATGGATAATTTTGAAAACTCTGACGGTAATACAATCATTTAATGTTAAGATTTTTAATGTGGTAAATATGAGTACAGGAAAGTCATTACATAGAGAGCAACAGATTAGGACCAAGGCCTCTTGTGTCAACATAAGAGAGATTGTTTCAGAAACATTTTTTAACAGGACTGAAATGCAGCTGTTCTAGAATTACAATGCTTTCCAAGGGAGAAATCACTCGACACACTTCAGAGATAAATAAAGAAAAAATGTCCTATTTAAGCGATAGTCGTGGCATCCATCTCCATGCATAATTGCTAAAACACAAGAGCCAACATAGAATGAGACTTCCTGCCATTTTACCATATTGCTCAATCAATCCGTTGTGACATTCAGATTCAGTCTTTCAGGTCTATACTTTCAAGCTATTTTAAACTAGCGGACAGAAGGTCTAAAAGCTCTACTCACTTTAGACAGGGGGGAGACTTACACAGCAAATACATTTCCAAAAATCATTTCTTTGTTGTTGGTTGTTGTTGTATGTGACTTGGTTTCTCTGTGTAGCTTTGGAGCGTGTTCTGGAACTCACTCTGTAGCCCAGGCTGGCCTCAACCTCACAGAAATCCTTCTGCTTCTGCCTCCCATGTGCTGGGATTAAAGGAAAGCACCTCCATTGCCCAGCTCCAAAATTATTTGATATGTACCCCAGTAATGTGAAACAGCAGGATCTTCTTCAGTGACAGGCTTCTGAGGTGAAGGTCACAAAAGATGAGAAAGAGAGGAAAAGTATAAGGTAGAAAATATAAAAGCTGGTGTGTGGAGGTCTTACACAAAATATGTCTCATGTCACCTAAGCTTCTTAAGAAGAATAGCACCTTCCATACTACTTCCAGAGGTGAAATGAAAGGGAATGGGGAAGTTCTAGAAACTATCATAGAATGGAACATACTCAAAGAGGGGGCTAATCAAGCAATGCTGCACAAGGGAAAACAGAGTATGTCTAGAACATTACTGGGCTGGAGAGATGAGTCAGAGGTCCTGAGTTCAATTCCCAGAACCCACAATGTGGCTCAAAAACATCTGTATTAATATCTGACACCCTCTTCTGTATACATAATAAGTAAATAATTCCATTTTTTGTTTTTTTGTTTTTTCGAGACAGGTTTTCTCTCTGTACTTTTGCACCTTTCCTGGAACTCACTTGGTAGCCCAGTCTGGCCACAAACTCACTGATCCACCAGGCTCTGCCTCTCCAGTGCAGGAATTGAAGGCATGAACCACTGTAGTAGGAATCTTAAAAGTTCTTATTAATAAAACTCAAACCCGAGGCCAGTTATTGGGGTGATTGCTGGTAGATCAGAGACACAGAACAAGCCACAGCTATCTCACCTTGCTAGTTCCTCAGGTGATCCTGTTTCCTCAGGCTGGAAACTTCTGAGTCCTCCTCCACATGAATCTCAGCTGAACTGTGTTGCTCCAAAGCTTAACTAACTACATGCTTTTTTCTCTTTAGTTCCTGGTCCTCACACCTTATATACCTTTTTCTTTCTGCCCCCACTCCCTGGGACTAAAGGCATGGGTCGCCATGCTTAGCTGTTTCTAAAGTAGACTTGAACTCAGAGATCTGGCTATCTCTGCCTCCCAAGTGCTGGGATTAAAGGTGTGTACCACCACCGCCCAACTTCTGTTATGGCTTACTCTTCCCATTTTCTAGCCATGTCTGGCTCTGTTCTAGTGGCTGTCTGTTTTCTGACCCCAGATATGTTTATTTCGGGGAACATACAATATTTCAGGGAACACAATACCCACCACATTTCCCCTGTTTTTGTCTAAAATTAAAAAAAGTTTATAACTGATACAAGAAAAATCATATCCAATAAGTATATACAATATACACAGTCAAGATTACATTAATGATGTCTAGTCCATTAATATTTGACAGATTCAGGTGAAAAACTCCATTATTTATAATAATGTCCAGTCCAGTAACATTTGATAAAACTCAGACAAAAAATTTTCATTACTTATCCTATCTTTTCTTTTCAAACCACCACTGACTGGCAATAAATAAATTATTCTTAAAAAAAAAAAAAAGAAAGAACATTACTGACTAAGCCCACTATGAACTGTGGACTGTTAACTATAGTTCTATGTTCAGGAAGGAGTTGGTTTCTCAGAAACTGAAGGAACCCCACCACAAATGTCCTGGTTCCAGACCATTGCTAGCTCTCCAAAGCATATTCTTGGTTTTCAGGAAGGAGCTGTTTTATTATCAGTACACCAGGCCCTGAGGGAAAGCTTCTTAGTTCAAGGTCCAAGGCACAAGAATTTTCCTAATCTATGCCTGAGGGCATAAATGAAAGCCATGCTCTCAACTCAGCTCCCAGCAGAAGGACTCACCAGAAGGACTCACAGCACACCACACAAAACTGCTGGAACCAGCTCTTCTTCAAAGCCAAATCTGAAGCCAGTGGCCTGAAGGACCCTGCCCAACTTCTGACTGGCAGGTCACCTGGAGCGCCTGATTGGATAGTGACACCTGAGTGACAAGAGAACCTCCCACAGGGTTACAGTGTGCTTAAAGACACAGCACAATCATTCCTGACCCTCCCTTCCACCCCAAAGTCTTTTTCTAAATGAGCAGAGATTCCTTTATTAACAGCACTTGCCCTTGGCTCCAATAGCTGAACCTGCTTTCTTCCTGCTCTCCATGGGTACTTCCGCTTCTTACCCCAGGACACAATGTGGCTAGCTGGCTTGTACAAACCACTAAACTATATGGGGCAGAGTGATTCCTTGTCATACAGGTAAAAGGGATCTCGGGAATATTAACAACTAAAGAGAGATTTAAAGACACACAAGGAGAATGTTATTATGTGATTTACTGCTGACATCAGGTGAACTGAAGGTACTTTGTACCTTATTGTCATAGGGACTTCAGACAACCAGCCAACAAATGCAGGAACTTGATCGCAAGCAAGACAATAGTGCCATTGCTTTAGGAATTTTATTCCAGAAGTGCAGAGCATATTGTTGGCAAATAAATAGTAATACAGAGTAGTCTTCATGGATAGTTTAATATTTAGATAACTGAAGTATGAAAAATGTGTTTGTGAACACTATTGTTAGCCAGCACATCTTCCTCAGTGTGCAGGTGAACGAAAAAAAAAACTGCATTATTCAAGGTTCTCTACCTGAAAAGTACTGGTAGAATGAATCTATGTATGAAGAAAATGGATTTATTAGAATGTCTCACATAATGTGGTTCAGGCAGCCCATCAATGACTGCTACCATTGGATATTTGAAAAAGTCAGTAGTTGTTCAGAGCATGAGGCTGTGTATCTCAACTGCTCTTTAGTGTACAGCACAATTCTAAAGTAAGTAGGCACTGGTGCTGGTAAAAGAATGAACTTGGAGCTGGGCGGTGGCAAACGCCTTTAATCCCAGATCTTGTGAGACAGAGTCAGGAAGACCTCTGTGACTTCAAGGCTACCCTGGGATACAGAGGAACTTCTAGGAAAGGCACAAACTATACAGAGAAATCCTGTCTCAAAAAAAATAAATAAAGAAAGAACTTGGTAGCCAGAGCTAGGGTAACCATGTAAAGGGAGAACTTACTCCTTCTGTGTTCTTTATGTATGTAGGCTACCACCAGAAGGTATAATATCAAATAAAGGGGGGCATCTCATACTCTTTGTTTGATTCTTTTTTGTGTTGTGTGTGTTCCCTGAGACTGGATTTATCTGTATAGGCCCTAGGCAACTCATTCTGTATGACCGGTTGGCCTGCAACCTCAGAAATCACAGAGATTTGGCCTCCTCAGTGCTGTGCCTGAAAAAGTGTGCACCAGGACGATCAAGCAAGCTGTAAGGTAGATATCACGTCAAAATGATAGATAGATTAAAAGATGGGTCTTTAATTTCAAACATGTTTCAAAAATCCCTTTCACGAGTGTACACAAGTCTTTTGTTTTAAGTATTGCAGAGATTGCACTATGCTGGCTACCAGAATAGCATCACAATATCGCAGATGGGAAGAAAAGGGAAAAATTTTCAAGGATGAAGTAGAGCTTGGAAATATTTATATATGTATCTCAAATAGTAACAGGGGAAGCATGTAGTTTTTACAGAGCGGAATTCTGGCATTTCTAAGCAGACTAAAAATTAACATAATCCATTACTGAACATTCGATACAATGTAAAAGCTAGAGGACACTGTAGGCGCAATTCATTAGATAAAATATCAGGGGAAGATATATAAATCTATACACAATACATAGAAACAAATGCCGATGCGCATGTTTCATTTTATGTAACCCAAAGTCTTAGACTGAAAGTCAAAAGATAGTGATACAAACGAAAATGAAACACAAAGATTGCTCTCAGGCATATCGAACCAGTCAAAAATACCTTAATAGTTCGAGTCTGAAAAGACATACCAGAAAAATATACCACTATACCCACAATATCTCAACAAAGAAAACAGAAAGACAAAACAGCCCAGAAAAAACACTCGCACAGAATCAAATCATTAAAAAGATCAAAACACCAAACACCAACAACTTACACCAGCCATTGACGCTGCTCACTGTGCCCATGCTTAGAAACCAACGATGAAAACATGGATGAAAATAATAAGATGGGTAATTACCTCACAAAAATACAAGCTCCAAGACGTAGAACAACTAACCTGAGCAGGCTAGCGCCCTGACAGCAAATCGAGGCGCACCCAAAGCACACTGCTTCCACTGCAACAGCAAATGAGGCCACCGACAATAAATCTGTAACATAACATCTGCGCATCTGCATA
>NW_023413572.1:0-32589 GCF_903995425.1 Onychomys torridus | reverse complement strand
AGTCTAAATTCTTCATACATTATTTCATTCAATCAGCAATATTCCTCTAGTCTACATTTACATGGACTAGGGACTTGACTAATTTGACCATGGTAACAAGGTGAGTAAGTGAGTGATGAAATGGGATTTGAAACAGGCAGCGTGAGTTCAGAGCTTGTCTACCTTAATACTGTTGTGTCTCTTAGCAACTACAAGATGCTTTTGAATCGTGTCATTTTCAGTATGCTTACTTATGCCGTCATACCTAAATATTTCACTATCTAATAAATAAATATGTCTATATAAGTAAATGTGTAAATGAATAAGAGCCATTTAAATAAAGTATATCATCTACATGGTGGTCCTCCCTCCATATATCAATTTGCTATTCTGTGTGCCTTGTTGACTTCTTAAATTGTTAATAAGAACATATACATTTCAGTGAGTGAGAATCTTCAGTTACAAGCAAAAAGTAGAGATTTTGGAATATTTTATGAGGACCAAGAGTCAATGTGAAGACTGTAAAACCATGCTTAAGCTCTTCCTTGCTTAGATGAACTGGTTAGATGAGAATCCCATTGCAGCTGATACTGAGGACCAGTGGCCATAGATCATTACTTCAAGGGTTACATGATAGACACTGAGGACACTCAGATCAGCCCTAAAGTCTCTGCTACAAAAATCCTGCTATAGTTTTAAATTGTGTCTCTGATGAGTTGACATACATATACACATATATGAGAATTTTTTTATTCTTTGAGAATCTCATACATGCATACAATGTGTTTTGATCATACTCACCTCCTCTCCTAACTTCCCCCAGATTCTCCTCACATTCCCCTTCCAATTTTTTCTTTTAATGCAACATGCTGAGTCCAGTAGTGCTGACCATATGTGCACAGGTGTGGGATCATCTGATGGATATATTTTAATTCTTACTTCCCCAAAGGAAACAGTACTTCTTTGATTTTACACATTGTCTAGGAATACATGTAATTGTTCTATTTCAAGGATAAGAGACCCAAGAGAGGGTAATTCTGGTGGTTGTTGACCAATTTTATTTCAATTGCTTATCTGAGTGCTATTGGGCCCATTGAAAGGTAAAATTCTGCTTACAAGCAGATTCCTGTAAGCTCCATCTCTCTTTGGTGTGTGACAGTGGAGTAGTCTCTCAAAGGTTAACGTAGCCCAGAACAAGTGTATAATAATCCCTAAATGCGCTGAGATGTTTCCAATCAATAATAGCTTAAAAAATGCATTTGAAAAATATGAGGATTGTGAATAAATAAGAGAATATATCTCTTATATGACTGTACAGTTTTTCCTCAATTTTACAATCTTGCTGTCATCTAAAAAACTCTGGGTCTCTAAAACTGACTCAGGTATGGGGGTGGGATGAGGAGTTATCAGTACACTGGACATGTTTTAGATCAAGCCTGTGATCTCTGACTTCACAGCTCACAGATATCACAACTAGCAAGCATAGCCTCACAGGATGCCCATCTGTGTTTCTGAGGAACCCCTGAAGATTCCTCTGGGTCACACATTTTTAAATACTGTGATGATTAGCCATTGTCAACCTGATTTGGATTTGGAACTACCTAGGAGATATGCTTCTGGACATGTCTGTGAAGACTTTTCCAGGGAGGTTTAAGTGAGGAGGAAAGACCTGTCCTGAGTGTGGGTAGCGCCATCCTATGGAATGAGGTCCTGGACTTAATAAGAAAACACAAGAAGGAACAAGTAAGCTGAGTACATGTGTTTATCTCCCTCTGCTTCCTACTGCAGCCACCTCATGCCCTGCCACCATGGTGAGCTTTATCTCTTCTTAAACCATTACACAAAGTAAACCCTTCCCTCCCTAAGTAAATTTTGTTAAGTATTTGGTGACATAAATGAGAAAATAATCAAGACACATTCCATGTTATGATAGCCATGCCAATATCGATGTGGTGCATTTAAGCATACATATGATCTTTAACCCACTTTAGGGTTCTAGTGTCATTCAAATCAGATCCAGTTTTAGATGTGGTGTGTTTTGCTCATATCCCTAGTCTACATACTATAGCTACTTCAGTACTTCTGAGAACAGTTATGTTCCTTTACCAGTTAATCTCTCCATGTGTGGACTAGAAGATGCTGTGAGCCCTCTTTAGAATGCATATTTGGGCATATACATGAAATGTGAACAGTGAACCTAGAAAGATTTATTGATTTTATTTCTTCCCCAAAATAACAACCTTTAGTTATATTGATCATTCATATTTTTCTATGTTTTTTTTTTGGGTATTTATTTTGTACTGCTTCTTTGACATGAATCTGTGTTCCTGTGTAGTTTGCTGAGCTTTGAGAATTCATAGGTGAGAGTGCCGAATCCTAACCACTAGACCACCAGGGAGCGTGAAAAAATCATCCTGAGTGAGGTAACCCAGACTCAAAAAGACAAACATGGTATGTACTCACTCATAGGAGGGTACTAGATATAAAACAAAGATGACTAGGCTGCTACTCACAACTCCAGGGAGGCTACCTACAGGACCTAAGAAAGATACAGGGATCGCCCAATGACAGAGAAATGGATGAGATCTACATGAACAACCTGGATGACAGTGGGAGTAATGAAGGGCAAGATCGAGGGAAAGAAGCTTAGGGGAGCAGGAGATCCAGCTGGATCAAGAACAGAAAGGGAGAAAGGAATAACAGACCATGATAAATGAAGACCACATGAGAATAGGAAGAGCAAAAGTGCTGAGAGGTCCCCAGAAATCCACAATGATACATCCACTGTAGACTGGGCAATGGTCGAGAAAGCCTGAACTGACCTAGTCTAGTGATCGAATGGCCAAACACCCTAACTGTTGTGCTAGAACTCTCATCCAATAACTGATGGAAGTGGGATACAGAGATCCTCGACCAGGCCCAGATGGAGTCCAGGAGTCCAATTGGCGAGAAAGAGAGATTGTATGAGTGAGAATTGTTGAGACCAAGATTGGAAAAAGCACAGGGACAAATAGCCAAACTAATGGAAACACATGAATTATGAACCAAAAGCTGTGGAGCCCCCAACTGGATAAGGCCTTCTGGATAAGTGAGACAACTGAATAGCTTGAACTGTTTGGAGGCACCCAGGCAGTGGGACCAGGACCTGTCCTTAGTGCATGAGCTGGCTGTTTGGAACCTGGGGCTTATGTGGGAACACTTTGCTCAGCCTGGAAGGAGTGGTCTGGACTTGCCTGCACTGAATCTTCCAGGTTGAGCTGAATCCCAGGGGAGTCTTTGCCCTGGAGGGGATGGGAAATGGGGTAGAGGGGCTGGGGGGGGAGGCAGGGGCGGGGGTGGGAGGGGGAAGGCAGGGGAACCCATGGCTGATATGTAAAATTAAAACACAAATATCTGTAAAAAAAAAAAAAGAATTCATAGGTGTCCATTTTTTGGGGATCAATTCTGGAAAATTATTGTGTACCTTTAGTGGTTTCCAATTTCCAGATCTAGTCTGTGTTTCATATTCTGTTCTGGTCCAGTCTGGTAAGTATTCTAAAACCTAGAGCACCTGAACTGAGCATTCTCCCCAATTCCTAGACCTAGCCTGACTTCCATGTCCTATGCTCAGGCCCATTCCGATGATTCTGCTTGAACCTGCTGCATTCCTAGTGTTCTGGCTAGTTTTGTCAACTTGATACAAGCTAGAGTTGTCAGAAAGGAGAAAACTTCAATTGGGAAAAATCCCCTGTAAGACCCATCTGTAGAGCATTTTCTTAATTAGTTATTGATGGGAAAGAATGCAGCCCATTGTGGGTGGGCAATCCTCAGCTGTTGGTTCTGGGTTCTATAAGAAAGCAGGCTTAGCAAACCAACAGGAGCAAACTAATAAGCAGCTGTCCTCCATGGCTTTTGCACCAGCTCCTGGCTCCAGGTTTCTGTCCTGTTTGAGTTCCTGTCATAACTTCCTTTGATGATGAACTGTGAAGTAGAAGCATGAGCTGAACAAACCCTTTCTCCCCAAGTCGCTTTGGTCATGGTGTTTCATCACAACAATAGTAACCCTATCAAAGATACCTGATGTCTGAGTTAGTCTCAGTCACACTTTGTGTGTGTCATCCCAGTCTAGTGTCTCATCTATATCTAACCTCTCAGCCTAGCCAAGGTCACACATTCTTTGATCTTGTCCAGGCTAGTGAGTTCCCTGGTTGCTAGGCTGCCTGTGCCCTTCTCAATCCTAGCATAGCTGGCTCAGCCTTGTGAGCCCCTGGTACCTCAAATGCTACTCAGGGGTAGCCTAGGTTGGACAACCTATATGCTGGCCTAGCCTATTGAGTGCCCAAGACCCTAGCCACCCATGTCATTCTTACATTCCCAGATATAACTCAGTTAGCACAGCTTGTACATTAGCACACATCAACCCAAGGATGTCCAAATACATCGCAGAATGTGCATGTGCGTGTGTGTGTGTGTGTGTGTGTGTGTGTGTGTGTGTGTGTGTGTGTGTGTGGTGTGTGTTAGGGTCTAGGGTTTAGGGAACTCACATGATATGTGATTGGGCTAAATCTGGAGGGTGGTGATGGTGAAGGTGGGACTCACTAGTCTGGTCCTACTTCACTATTTTGCGACATCAGTTTAGTGAGGACATAAACATGTAAATAAGTCTCTGACACAGGAGACAAACATATTTAGGTAACAGCAAGAGGACATCAGTGACAGTGAAGGTCTTAATGGTGGCTTTTGTGTCATTCATGAAAATATACATCATCTGCTTTGGGGCATTAAAATACATAAAAACATAAAATGGCTGCTGACTGACTCACACGCTTTATTATTTATTATCCACTAAGCCCACCAAGGAGCATTCTCCAATTTTAGTTCCTGTTTGTGCACGTCTTTGTGGAAGCTTCCCAACTCCAAAGCCAGCTGATCCTAGGTCTACCCCAGTGACTCTAATACTCATTAGAGGCCATAGTTCCTTTGAAAATGACTAGAAATAAAATTCATAGTTATTTTCCAAGGTGAACCTTATACTTATAAGTTTTGAAGAGATGTAGAGAAAATGATATCTCTGTTACTCTGAATTGACAATGTTGTAACTTTCAGAGAATGGTTGTTTCAATATTTGAATTTTCATTTAAATGCACCTAACTATAACACACTTCAATGTCTTACTGAAATTTTTGTACATAGTGGTATAGTGAATTAAAGTAGTATTTAAAAAAAAGGGCATAATGTAGTAGAGGGTGTACCTGGGAGAAGTTAGAAGAAGGAATAGGGAGGTGAATATGATCAAGATACATTATATTGGGCATATACGCAAAAACACTTCATCCTACCATAAAGACACATGCTCAGCTATGCTCATTGCTGCCCTACTCATAACAGCCAGGAATTGAAAACAACATAGATCCTGGAACTCCCATCTGGACCAGAGGTGAGTGCCTGTGGTTATAGTCAGAAAGGCAACTGCCCCTGGTCCCACCGCTGGACACAGGCATCCCGGGAGGAACTGCCTAACTTGGCCCCAGTTTCTGCCAATGGGGGTCCTGCGGGAAGGCTCCCCTTTTCCAAGACTGCAGGCAGACCCTGCAGTCTCCACACCCTGCCCCACACCCATCTGCCGAGACCCCAGCTTCCATCCTGCCCTGGAATCGACCATCTGGACCAGAGACCAGAGGAACTCCCATCTGGACAAAATAAGGAGACCCCAGGGACTTCCAAGACTCAGAGTCCATCCCCCCAGCTCCTATCTGGCCAGCATTCTCATCTGGACCAGCATTCCCATCTGTCCCAGAGCTTCCATCTGGACCAGAGAGAGGCTTCCTAAATCTGTCAGCTCTGTATGGAGCAAGTACACTGATAAGACCAAGAACGAACACAAGAGGAGATGGACAGACGCCAAGGCAGAAGTACATACAGTAAAATAAAGAGCAATACAGCATCACCAGAACCTAGGCCTTCTCCAACAGCTAGACCTGAACATCACGGAATGGAAGAAGAAGAAGAAAAACAACCTTATAAGTAACATCATGAAGAGGCTAGAGCCTTATATAGAAGAAATAAAAAATAAAGCAGAGGAACAGACAAACAAAAAATGGGAAGAAGTATAAAAAACTAGAGGAAGGACAATTAAAGCAGAAGAAAACAATAAATCCTTGAAAGAAAATCATGAAAAAGCAAGGGAGACAATCCAAGACCTGAAGAGGGAAATAGAAAAAAATGAAGAAGACACTAGCAGAAGAAATGTTGGAAATAGAAAATCTGAGTAAACGAACAGGAACTTCAGAGGCAAGTATAACCAACAGAATGCGAGAGATGGAAGAAAGGATCTCTGGTGTTGAAGATACGTTAGAAGAAATAGATTCATCAGTCAAAGAAAACACTAAAACCAACAAAGTCATGACCCAAAATGTCCAAGAAATTTGGACACCATGAAAAGACCAAACCTACGAATAATAGGGATAGAGGAAGGAGAAGAATACCAACTCAAAGGCACAGAAAATATATTTAACAAGATCATAGAAGAAAACTTTCCCAACTTAAAGAAGGAAATGCCTATGAAGATACAAGAAGCCTATAGAACACCAAACAGATTAGACCCCCAAAAAGTCCCCTCGCCACATAATAATTAAACAACTAAACGTTTCTGGATAGGTACCACATACCTAAGTTAAATCAAGACCAGATAAACCATTTAAAATGGTCCAATAACCCCTAAAGAAATAGAATCAGTCATTAAAAGTCTCCCAACCAAAAAAGCCCTGGACCATATGGTTTCACTGCAGAATTCTACTAGATCTTCAAAGAAGACTTTATACCAATACTCTTCAAATAGTTCTACACAGGGTGTTAGGGATTTAGCTCAGTGGTAGAGCACTTGCCTAGCAAGCTCAAGGCCCTGGGTTCGATCCTCAGCTCAAAAAAAAAACAAAACAAAAAACAAAAAAATTGTTCCACACAATAGAAGCAGAAGATATATTACCAAACTCCTTCTATGAAGCTACAATTACCCTGATTCCTAAATCAAACAAAGATGCAAACAAAGAAAGAGAACTATAGACTGATCTCCATCATGAACATTGATACAAAACTACTCAATAAAATTCTGGCGAACAGACTCCAAAAACACATCAAAACAATTATCCACCATGATCAAGTAGGCTTCATCCCAGGGACGCAAGGGTGGTTCAACATACGAAAGTCCATTAATGTAATACACCAAATAAAAAAACTCAAAGAAAAAAAACACATGATCATCTCACTAGCTGCAGAAAAGGCATTTAACAAAATCCAACACCCCTTCATGATAAAGGTCTTGGAGCGATCAGGAATACAGGGAACATACCTAAACATAATAAGGCATTCTACACAGCAAGCCAACAGCCAACATCAAATTAAATGGAGAGAAACTCAAAAATACCACTAAAATCAGGACAAGGCAAGGCTGTCCCCTCTCCCCATACTTTTTCAATATAGTACTTGAAGTTCTAGCCAGAGCTATAAGACAACACAAAGAGATTAAGGGGACAAATTGGAAAGGAAGAAGTCAAGCTCTTCCTATTTGCAGATGACATGATAGTATACATGAGTGAGCCCAAAAATTCAACCAAGGAACTGATACAGCTAATAAAAACCTTCAGCAACATAGCAGGATACAAGATCAACTCAAAAAAATCAGTAGCCCTCCTATATACAATAGACAAACAGGCTGAGAAGGAAATCAGAGATACATCACCCTTTACAATAGCCACAAATGATGTAAAATACCTTGGGGTTATGCTAACTAAGCATGTGAAGGACCTATATGACAAGAACTTTAAGTCCCTGAAAAAAGAAATTGAAGAAGATGTCAGAAAATGGAAAGATCTCCCATGCTCATGGATAGGCAGGATTAACATAGTAAAAATGGTGATCTTACCAAAAGCAATCTACAGATTCAACGCAATTCCCATAAAATTACCAACACAATTCTTCACAGATCTGGAAAGAATAACACTCAACTTCATATGGAAAAACAAAAAACCGAGGATAGCCAAAAGAATCCTGTACAATAAAACAACCTCTGGTGGCAACACAATCCCTGACCTCAAGATCTGCTATAGAGCTACTGTAATAAAAACAGCTTGGTACTGGCATAAAAACTGACATGTGGACTAATGGAATTGAATTGAAGACCCTGACATAACCGCACACCTATGAACATATAATTTTTGACACAGATGCCAAAAATGTACGTTGGAAAGAAGAAAGCATCTTCAACAAATGGTGCTGGCAAACTGGATGTCAATGTGTAGAAGGCTGCAAAATTGATCCATATCTGTCACCATGCACAAAACTTAAGTCCAAGTTGGATCAAAGACCCTCACATAAATCCAGTTACTTCTGAACCTGATAGAAGAGAAAGTAGGAAGTACTCTTTTGAAACACATGGCACTGGAGATCACTTTCTAAATATAACACCAGTAGCTCAGACAGTGAGAGAAACAATCAATAGAATGGGGAACCCGGTTGAAACTAAGAAGCTTTTGTGCTACGAAGCAAAGGACATGGTCAACAAGACCAAAACACAGCCTACAGAATGGGAAAAGGTCTTCACAACCCCACATCTGACAAAGGCTGATATCCAGAATTATATAAAGAACTCCAGAATTAGACATCAAAATGCCCAACAGTCCAATTTAAGAAATGGGCTATGGAACTAAACAGAGAATTCTCCACAGAGGAATTCAAATGGCTGAAAGACACTTATGGAAATTGCTCAACATCCTAATTATCTCGGGAAATGCAAATCAAAATGACTCTGAGATACCACCTTATACCTGTCAGAATGGCTAAGATCAAAGGCACAGAAGACAGCTTATGCTGGAGAGGATGTGGAGCAAGGGAACTCTCCTCCACTGCTGTTGGTAATGCAAGCTTGTACAGCCACTTTGGAAATCAATATGTGCTTCCTTAGAAAATTGGGAATCCATCTCCCCTAAGACCCAGCTATAGCACTCTTGGGCATATACCCAAGGAATGCTCAATCATACCACAAGGGCATTTCATTTGCTCAGCTATATTCATATCAGCTTTGTTTGTAATAGCCAGAACCTGGAAACAACCTAGATGACCTTCAACTGAAGAATGGATAATGAAAATATGGTACATATACACAATGGAGTACTACTCAGCAGAGAAAAACAATGACATCATGAGGTTTGCAGGCAAATGGATGGATCTAGAAAAAATCATCCAGAGTGAGGTAACCCAGACTCAGAAGGACAAACATGGTATGTACTCACTCATAGGAGGATACTAGATGTAAAAGAAAGATGACTAGACTGCTACAACAACTCCAGGGAGGCTACCCAGAAAAAGGGACCCTAGGAAAGACCCAGGGATCACCCAATGACAGAGAAAATGGATGAGATCTACATGAACAACCTAGACGACAGTGGGAGTAATAAAGAGAAAGGTTTGAGGGAAGGGAGGCTTGGGGGAGCAGGAGATCCCAGCTGGATCAAGAACAGAAAGGGAGAATGAGTAATAACAGACCAAGATAAATAAAGACCACATGAGAACAGGAATAGGCAGAGTGCTCAAGAGGTCCCCAGAAATCCACAATGATATATCCTCTGTAGACTCCTGGCAGTGGTCGAGGGAGGGCCTGATCTGACCTATCTGGTGATCAGATGTCTAAACACCCTAGCAGTTGTCTTGGAACTGTCATCCAATAACTGATGGAAGTGGATGCAGAGATCCTCATCCAGGAGGCCCCAGGTGGAGCTCCAGGTGTCCAACTGTTGAGAAGGAGGAGGGACTGCAAGAGCGTGAATTGTTGAATTCAAGATTGCAAAAAGCACAGGGACAATAGCCAATCGAATGGAAGCACATGAATTATGAACCAACGGCTGTGGAGCTCCCACCTGGGTCAGGCCCTCTGGATAAGTGAGGCCATTGAATAGCTTAATCTGTTTGGGAGGCTTCTAGGCTGTGGGACCGGGACCTGTCCTTGGTGCATGAGCTGGCTGTTTGGAACTTGGGCTTACACAGGGACACATGCTCAGCCTGGAAGGAGGGTACTGGACCTGCCTGTACTGAATCCACCAGGTTTAAATGAGTCCCCAGGGGTGTCTTGGTCCTGGAGGAGATGGGAATGGAGGGGAGGACATGGGGGAAGGTGAGGGTTGGGGCGGGACGCGGGAAGACAGGGGAACCCATGGCTGATGTATAAAAAAAACATAAAAAAAACAATTAAACTCCCCTCAAAAAAAAAAGAAAAAAGAAAAAAAGAAAACAACCTAGATGTCCCTCAGCAGATGAATGGTTAAAGAAAATGAGGTGCTCTTATATACTAGAGTATTACTCAGCCATTAAAATGGGAAATAATGAAATTTTGAGGTAAATGGATGGAGCTAGAAAAAATTATCCTGAGTGAGGTAACCCCAGCCTAGAAAGACGTGTATTCATTTATATGTGGATATTAGCTATTGGGTCAATGATAAAGAAGCTACAATATGTGGAAGCCAGAGGTCAGGTGTAGTGTAAGAGACTAGATGGGGCACAGGGACAAATAGATTTCCCTAGGTGGGGGAAATAGAATAAGTATGAATGGGGGGGACCTGGAATGGAAAAAGTTGGGAGAGGAAGAGGTGGATGAGGAAGGAAATAAAGGGAAAAAGAGCTAATATTAAGAGCCATTTGAGAAGTAGTATGGAAACCTAATAAAGCAAAACTTTACACACACACACACACACACACACACACACACACAAAGGCAATTTAAATGCAATTACCAAATAATGGGGAAGGTAGAGCCCCAACTGGCCATCTTTTGTCACCAAATGATCTTCTAGTATTGGAATTTGCTTATCACTAATTGAGTTTTTGTCCTTAGGGGTTCCATGGAAAACCCCAAATAACCCAGGTTGTTACTAAGACTATAGGATGCATTCCATAAAATGAGGCAAGGCACATTTGCTGAAGATAACACCTATATAACTCATTGAAGATGAAGAAGTAATGCTGGTACTTGCATAGCATCTTCACCCCTACATGCTAGGGTCATTGCTATGAGAAGGTACTCTACATGCTACCAAAGGAGCATGTAAATACAAACCCTTTGATTTACAATGGTGTCCTCCTGGCAAAATATTCTAGTGTAATGGTGGCACAAAGCTTATGGGAGCAACCAACCAATATCTTATTTGATTTAAGCCCATCCTATAAGTTGGAACCCATACCTGATGCTGCTGGGGTGACTACCTGAGACTAGATAGCCCAGGGACCTAGGGTAAAACCAGATACTACTTGTCTATGAAGCAAACAACAAAAACAACAACAACAACAACAACAACAAAACCTCAACAAACAAATCAAAAAACCATACCAATAAAATGACTCCTAATGACAGTCTGCTACTCATAGGTCTGTGCCTTGCTCAGTCATTATCAGAAAAACTTTCTCCTGCAGCAGATGGGAATAGATACACAGCCAGACAATATGCAGAGAGCAAGGGACCTTGATATCTATCTCTATCAAATTCCTCCCCTCAGGGCTCAGGAAACACCACAGAAGAGGAGGCAGAAAGAGTGTAAGCACCAGAAGGGATGGAAGACACCAAGAAAACAAGGCCCTCAAATCAGCAGAATGGATGCACATATGATCTCACAGAGACTGAGGCTTAATGCATAGGGCCAACATGGGTCTTCACTAGATGGGGTTCTAGAGCTGAAATGAGAAGTGGACACATGTCCCCATCCCTAACCCAGAAGCAATCTCCAATTGATAACCACTGGAAAAGGAAAATTGAGTTTACTCAACTGAGTCTGACTGGGAAAGAAACGACTTTAAGGGTAGGCTGAATGCCCAGCAGTAGATGGCCAACAGAAAATGAAAAAGATATCTTTGGAGGTTTTTGTCTTGTTCAGTCAGGGCTTTTCATTTTTTTAAAAATAGTCTTATTTTTTATTTTCATTGTATTATATATATTATTTTCTCTCTCATTTTTAGGTCCTTTTCATGTATATAATGGTTTTAGTTTATTGTTTGATGGATTCCTGGGGGTGGGAATTAGTGGATCTCTTTTTCTGTATCTGTTTCTGGTGCGTTCTCTTTTCCTTCCTTTTTATTTGTTTTGTCCTAATCTGATGTGTTAGCTTTTGTTTTGTCTTATTTTATTATATTATATTTTATTATTGTCCCTTAGAAACCTTTTGTTTTCTTTCTTTTTTAATTAAGAAATTTTTTATTCATTTTACATACCAGTTCCAGATCCCCCTCTTACCTCCTCCCAGCCCTCCAGCCTTTCCCCACCCACCTACCACCCCCCATTATCTCCTACAAGAAGGTAAGCCTCCCATGGGGAGTCAGCAGAGCCTGGTACATTCAGTAGAGGCAGGTCCAAGCCCTCTCCATGCCTCAAGGCTGTGCTAGGTGTCCCACCATAGATAGTGGGCTCCAAAAGCCAGCTCATGCACCAGGATGGATCCTAGTCCTACTGCGCGGGTGTGGGGGGGCACAACATACTTAAGCAGATCAAGTTACACAGCTGTCTTGCTATGCAGAGGGCGTAGTTCAGTCCAGTGGAGGCTCCACAGGTGTTAGTCTAAATTTCATGAGTTTCCACTACTTTGGTTTGGTTGTCTTCTTTGGTTTCTCCATCATGATTTTGATGCCCCTTGCTCATAGAATACCTCTACTCTCTCTTTGATTGGACTCGTGGAGCTCGGCCTGGTGCTTGGCTGTGGATCTCTGCATCTGCTTCCATAGGTTACTGTAGAAAGGCTTTATGATGACAGTTAGAGTATTCTCAGATCTGATTACTGGGGTTCAGGCACTTTCTTCACTATTGCTAGTAGTCTAAGGTGGGGTCACCCTTGTGGATTCCTGGGAACTTCCCTAGCACCTGGTTTCTTTCTACGCCATGATGTCTTCCTCTATCATGGTATCTCTTTCATTGTTCTCCCACTCCATCCCTGTTCCAGCTCAACTATCCTGTTACTAAGTTCTCATTCCCCATACCCTATCCTCAACTGGTCTCCCTCACCCCCAGGTTACTCATGGAAATCTCATCTATTTCCCCTTCTCAGGGCAATCCATGTGTCCCTCTTTGGGTCCTCCTTGTTAGCTAGCTTCTCTGAAGCTGTGAGTTGTAGTCTGGTTATCCTATCTAGTATCCACTTCTGAGTGAGTACATACCATATTTGTCCTTGTGAGTCTGTGTTACCTCACTCAAGATGATATATTCTAGTTCCATCCATTTGCCTGCAAATTTCATGATGTTATTGTTTTTTACTGCTGAGTAGTACTCCATTGTATATATGTACCATGTTCTCTTAATCCATTCTTCAGTTTAGGGGCATCTAGGTTGTTTCCAAGTTCTGGCTATTATGAATAATGCTGCTATGAACATAGTTGAGCATGTGTCCTTGTGGTATAATTGGGCATTCTTTGGGTATATGCCCAAGAGTGATATAGCTGGGTCTTGAGGAAGATTGATTACCAATATTCCGAGAAATTTCCAAAGTGGCTGTATAAGTTTGCACTCTCACCAAGAGTGGAGGAGTGCTCCATATCTTCAACATAAGCTTTTATCATTTTTTTATCTTAGCCATTCTGAGAGGTGTAAGATGGTATCTCAGAGTCATTTTGATTTGCATTTCCCTGATGACTAAGGATGTTAAGCAATTTCTTAGATGTCTTTTGGCTATTTGAGATTCTTCCTTTGAGAATTCTCTGTTTAGCTCTGCAGCCCAATTTTTAAAAATTGGATTGTTATTTTGATGTCTAGTTTCTTGAATTCTTTATATATTTTGGAGATCAGTCATCTGTCAGATGTGAGGTTGGTGAAGATCTTTTCCCATTCTGTAGGCTGTCATTTTGTCTTATTTACTGTGTCCTCTGTCTTACAGAAGCTTTTCAGTTTCAGGAGGTCCCATTTATTAATTGTTTCCCTCAGTGTCTGTGCTACTGGTGTTATATTTCGGAAGTGCTCTCCTGTGCCAATGCATTCAAGACTACTTCCTACTTTCTTCTGTTAAGTTCAGTGTAACTGGTTTTATATTGAGGTCTTGACCTTCTTGGACTTGAGTTTTGTGCATGGCAATAGATACGGATCTATTTGCAGTCTTCTACATGTTGATATCCAGTTATGCCAGCACCATTTGTTAAAGATGCTTTCTTTTTTCCATTGTACAATTTTGGCTTCTTTGTCAAAAAATCAGGTTTTCATAGATGTGTAGGTTAATGTCAGGGTCTTCAATTTGATTCCATTGGTCCACATGTCAGTTTTTATGCCAATACTAAGCTGTTTTTACTACTATAGCTCTATAATAGAGCCTGAGGCAGGGGTGGTGATGCCTCAAGAGGTTGTTTTATTGTACAGGATCTTTCTTTCTTTCTTTCTTTCTTTCTTTCTTCTTTCTTTCTCTTTTCTTTCTTTTTTCTTTCTTTCTTTCTTTCTTTCTTTCTTTTTAAGCTATCCTGGGATTTTTGTTTTTCTATATGAAGTTGATTATTGTTCCAGACCTCTGATGAATTGTGTTGGGATTTTGATGGGGATTGCATTGAATCTGTAGACTGCTTTTGGTAAGATTGCCAGTTTTACTATGGTAATCCTACATATCTGTGGCATGGGAGATCTTTCCATTTTCTGATACCTTCTTAGATTTCTTTCTTCAGAGACTTAAAGTTCTTGTTATACAGGTCTGTCACTTGCTTCGTTAGAGTTACCTCAAGGTATTTTACATTATATGTGGCTATTGTAAAGGGTGATGGTTCTCTGATTTCTTTTTTCAGCCCATTTATCATTTGTATATGAGATCTACTGATTTTTTGAGTTAATATTGTATGCTGCCACATCACTAAAGGTGTTTTTCAGCTGCAGGAGTTCCCTGATAGAATATTTGGGTCACTTATGTATACTATCATGTCATCTGCAAATAGTGAAAGTTTGACTTCTTCCTTTCAAATTTGCCTCCCCTTGATCTCCCTTTGTTGTCTTATTGCTCTAGCTAGAACTTCAAGTACTGTATTGAATAGATATAGGGAGAGTGGACAGCCTTGTCTTGTTCCTGAGTTTAGTGGAATCGCTTTGAGTTTCTCTCCATTTAATTTGATGTTGGCTGTTGGTTTGCTGTAAATTGCCTTTACTGTGTTTAGGTATATTCCTTCATACCGGGGCTAAGCCACAAACAGTGGTGGTGGGACCATGGAGGCAGCGGCTGCTGCTCTGTGTTGCTGGCTTCTTCTCATTGTGTTGGTAACTGCGGTGTTGATGCTACCTGGGACAAAGTGTTTACTACTGCTTGTTCAGAGAAGAATTGCCTGGACCATAGTGTTACAAGAAGGCATCAGCAAAGGTCAGTTTGGAAGTTTGGCAAGACAAATGGTGGGGAGAAATTGCTGTGAAGATTTTCTCTTCTAGGGAAGAACACTCATGGTTCTGAGAGACAGACATTTATCAGACTGTGATTACTCCAAACCACAGAGGAGGCACCAAAAAAACAAACAAAAAACCCCAAACAAATAAACAAAAAACAAACAAACAAACAAAAAACAAAACAAAACAAAACAAAAAAACCCAAAACTAAAGGGAACCATGACCATGCCTAACAGTAACTTTGAAATCTTCAAAAGGATGACGGGACCCAACAAAGATGAATTCATGTGGACTATGGTAAAGCCATTACTGCCATGGAAAGATAGACTTTGGACTACAAACTGCTCAGGACAATTTCGAGATGACTGGCTGAGAGGATACAGCCTGACAGACTACTTGAACAAAGACTTGAAACAAACCCTGCACTTTCTCATTATGCAGTGGTGGTGGGACAAATGATAAAGGACTTGACAATTAACCCAAAAATAGAGTTTTTGTTTAAAAGAGAAAAAGGAAAATATAGATATGAGGTAGATCAGTAAACTACCCTGAGAAAAAAGATAAAGAAAAATAGGATAAATGGGTAGATCATTGAATCTACACTAAAAAGAAAAAGGGAAAGTTAAAAATCATAAAAGGTAGATTACTTAATCTATTATGAAAAGAAAAAAATACTTTAAAAAAAGGAACTACTTGTTTTAAATAGGATAAGTACTGAAATTTTTTTGTCTGAGTTTATCATATGATACTGGACTGGACATTGTTATATATTAATGGAGTTTTTATCTGAATCTGTCAAATGTTAATGGACTAGACATTGTTAATATAATCTTGACTATGTATATTGTATATAGTTATTGGATATGATTTTCTTGTATTAGTTATAAGCTTTTTTCAATTTTAGACAAAAACAGGGGAAATGTGGTACTGTGTTCCCTGCAAAATTGTGCAGGCTAATAAACTTATCTGGGGTCAGAGAACAGGACGGCCACAATATTAAACATGAGGATAGGCAGTGGTAGCACAAGCCTTTAATCCTAGCATTCCAGAGACAGAAATCCCTGTGGATCTCTGTGATTTCAAGGCCACCTTGGATACAGCCAAGCATGGTAACACATGCCTTTAATCCCAGGGAGTGATGGTAGAAAGTAGAAAGGTATATAAGGCATGAAGGCCAGAAACTAGAAGCATTTGGCTAGTTTAGCATTTGGCTGGTTAAGCATTTGGCTGGTTACGCTTTTTTAGGCTTTGGAGCAGCACAGTTCAGCTGAGATTCATTTGGATGAGGACTCAGAAGCTTGCAGTCTGAGGAAGCAAGACCAGCTGAGGAACTGGCGAGATGAGGAAGCTGTGGCTTGTTCTGTGTCTCTGATCTTCTAGCATTCATCCTAATAACTGGCTTTGGGTTTGATTTATTAATAAGAACTGTTAAGATTCCTGCTACAGTTTGCTGTAAATTGCCTTTACTATGTTTAGGTATGTTTCTTGTATTCCTGATCTCTGTAAGACCTTTATTATGATGGGGTGTTGGATTTTGTCAAAGGCTTGGATTCAGTTTGCCAATATTTTATTGAGTATTTTTGCATCAATGTTCATGAGGGAGATTGGTCTGTAACTCTCTTTCTTTGTTGCATCTTTGTGTGGTTTCAGTATCAGGGTAACAGTAGCCTCATAATAAGAGGTTTGGTAATGTATCTTCTGTTTCTTCTGTATGGAACAATTTGAGGAGTATTAGTATTAGCTCTTCTTTGAAAATCTGGTAGAATTCTGCACTGAAATGATCCAATCCTAGGCTTTTTTTTTTTTTTTTTTGGTTGGGAGACTTTTAATGACTGTTTCTATTTCCTTAGGGCTTATAGGCCTATTTAAATTGTTTATTTGGTCTTGATTTAATTTTGGTATGTGGTACTGGTCCAGAAAATTGTCCATTTCTTTTAGATTTTTAAAATTTTACTGCAACTGTCGAGCACAGGCTTTTGAAGTATGACCTAATGATTCTTTGTATTTCCTCATTGTCTCTTGTTATGTCTCACTTTTCATTTCTTATTTTGTTAATTTGGATATTCTCTCTCTGCCTTTTGGTTAGTTTGGATAAGGGCTTGTCGATCTTGTTTATTTTCTCAATGAATCAGCTCTCTATTCCATTGATTCTTTGTATTGTTCTCGTTGTTTGTATTCTATTGATTCCAGCTATCAATTTGATTATTTCCTGGCCTCTATTCTTCCTGGGGAACTTTGCATCTTTTTATTCTAGAGATTTTAGGTGTGCTGTTCCATCGCTATTGTGAGATTTCTCCAACTTCTTTGTGCTCCGACTGCTTTCATAGTGTCCCATAAGTTTAGGGATGTTGTGCATTACTTTTCATTGAACTCTAGGAAGTCTTTAATTTCTTTCTTTATTTTTTCTTGACCTATTGGTGAGTCAGTTGAGCATTATTCAATTTCCAGGAGATTATAGGCTTTCTGTAATTTTTATTGTTGTTGAAATGTTACTTGAAGCCATAGTGGTCTGATAAAATACAGGAAGTTATTATTTTTTTTTTGTATTTGTTGAGGTCTGCTTTGTGACATACATGGTTGATTTTAGAGAAGGTTCCATGAGGTGCTAAAAAGAAAGTGTATTCTTTTGTGTTAGGGTGGAATGTTTTGTAGATATCTATTAAGTCCATTTGAGTCATAACATCTGTTATTTCCCTTATTTCTTTGTTAAGTTTCTGTCTGGCAAACATGTACAGTGGTGAGTGTGGCATGTTGAAGTCTCCCACTATTTTTTTTTCCAGAGCTGAGGACCAAACCCAGGGCCTTGCGCTTGCTAGGCAAGCGCTTTACCACTGAGCTAAATCCCCAACCCCAAAGTCTCCCACTATTAATGTGTGATATTTGATGTGTGATTTAAGCTTTAGTAAAGTTTCTCTTACATATGTGGGTGCCCTTGTATTTGGGACATAAATGTTCAGAATTGAGACTTTATCTTGGTGGATTTTTCCTGTGACGAATATGTAATGTCCTTCCTGACCTCTTCTGACTGATTTTAGTTTGAAGTCTATTTTGTTAGATATCAGGATAACTACACCAGCTTGCTTCTTAAGTCCATTTGATTAGAAAGTATTTTCCCAGCCTTTTACTCTAAGATAGCGTCTGTCTTTGAAGTTGAGGTGTGTTTCTTGTCTGCAGCAGCAGGATGGATACCGTTTTTGTATCCATTCTTTTATTCTGTGTCTTTTTAAAGATGAATTGAGTCTATTGATATTAAGGGATATTAATGACCAGTGATTGTTAATTCCTGTTATCTTTTGGTGGTAGTGTGTGTGTGTGTGTGTGTGTGTGTGTGTGTGTGTGTGTGTGTGTATTTCCCTTTTTTTGGGATTTACTGCAGTGGGGTTATCTATTGCTTGTGTTTTTGTGGGTGCATCTGCCTTCCTTAGGTTAGAGTTTTCCTTCTAGTGCTTTCTGTAAGGCTAGATTTGTGAACAGGTATTGTTTAAATCTGGTTTTGTCTTGGAATGTCTTGTTCACTCTGTCTGTGGTGACTGAAAGTTTTGTTGGGTATAATAGTCTGACTAGCATCTGTGGTCTCTTAGTGTCTACATTACATATGTCCAGGACCTTCTGGCTTTCAGAGTCTCCCTTGAGAAGTTGGGTATTCTGATGGGTCTGCCTGTATAAATCCCTTGATCTTTTTCTTTTACTGTTCTTAATATCCTTTCTTTATTCTGCATGTTCAGTTGTTTAATTATTATGTGGCGAAGGGACTTTATTGGGGTCTAGTTTATTTGGTGTTCAATAAGCTTCTTGTATGAGCTATTTTCATAGGTATTTCCTCCTTTATGTTGCGAAAGTTTTCTTCCATGTTTGTTGAATACATTTTCTGTGCATTTGAGTTGGTATTCTTCTTCTATTCCATTATTCTTAAGTTTGGCCTTTTTGTGGTGTTTCAGATTTCCTGGACATTTTGTGTTATGACTTTTTTGGCTTTGGTGTTTTCTTTGACTGAGGAACTATTTTCTCTATTTTATGCTCTATGCCAGAGATTCTCTCATCCATCTCTTATATTCTGTTGTTTATGCTTGCATCTGTAGGTCTTGGTCATTTACTTAGATTTTCTATTTCCAACATTCCCTTGTTTTGTGTCTTCCTCATTTTTTCTATTTCAGTTTTCAGGTCTTGAACTGTTTTCTTCACCTGTTAATTGCCTTTTCAAGATTTTCTTAGCTTTCTTTAAGGGATTTATTGATTTCTTCTAATTTTTTATTTGTCTTTTCCTCAAAATTTTAAAGGGAAATTTTCATTTCCTCTTTAAAGGCCTCTATCATCTTTATAAAGTTATTTTTAAGGTTGTTTTCTTCTGCTTCTTCTATGTTGTGCTGTTCAGGTCTAGCTGTTGTAGAACCACTAGGTTCTGGTGATGCAAGATTGCTCTTTATGTTGTTGTATGTATTTTTGCACTGGTGTCTACCCATCTCTTCCTCCAATAGGTGTAAGAGGTGTCTATGTCTAAGTGATCTGCTCTTGGTCCAATGTGTGCTTTCTGTGTCTGTGTCTTAGGAGGCCACTCTGGGTCCAATCTTAGCTCTTGGTCTAGTTGGAGCTGGCAGAATCTGTGTCTCAGGGAGCTGCTCCTCATTCAATCAGAACTGGTGGATTCTGTGTCCCTGGAAGCCACTAGTGTCTCAGGGGGATAGATAGGTTTGGGATAGGTCATGGGGCTTGTAGACTGATTGCAGGGTCTGATAGGGGGCTTTTGTGGGGGAGCCTGCCTACAGGAGTCTTCCTTGCTGGCAGGCAACTGGGGCAGCGATGCGTGGGGGCTCCCAGGTACTGGTTGTGTCCCAGAGCCTAGGTCCAAGAGGCAGGACTCTATGGATGGGAGAAGTATCTCTTACCTCTTGGTCCAATCAGAGCTGGCAGATTCTGTGACCTGTTTGTTTTCTAAGGAGGGAAAGAAATGTTAGTGGAGCTGGAGTGGGGATGATGTGGGGATGACCTGGGAGGAGAAGAGGGATGGGAACCTGTAATCAGGATATATTTTATGAGGAAAAAAATCTATTTTCAATGAAAGGATAAAAAGAAATTCTCAAAGGATTAATAAAATATTTTTTAACATGGAAAATAGTTGTGTTCCAGTGCATACCTCTGAACTTTCCATTTTAGTAGGAGCCTCTTTAAAGCAATGAAAAATCAGAATGCCACCAAGGATTTGTGTTCTTCATAGCTCTGTTTACTTAGGTTCTTAAGAGATGGGTTATCAGAGTTAGGGTGTCTATTGCTTTGATGACACAACATGATCAAATGCAGCTTGGGGAGGAAAAAGTGTCTTTCAGCTTACAACTCTCAAGTCATACTCCATCATCAAAGGGAGGAAGTCAGGACAGGAAGAAAGCTGGAGGCAGGAAAGCTTACAGCTCTCAGGCCATACTCCATCATCAAAGGGAGAAAGTCAGGACAGGAAGAAAGCTGGAGGCAGGGACTCAAGCAACAGCTGTTGGAGGAGCTTTGCTTACTGTCTTGCTCCCCATGGCTTGCTCAGCCATTTTTCTTACATCATCCAGAACTACCAGTCCAGGGCTTGCACCATTCACAGTGAACTAGATATTCCCACATCTATCATAAATTAAGAAAATGCCCCACAGGCTTTCTACAGAATGATCATCGGAAAGCATTTTCTCAATTGAGAGTTCTTCCTCTCAGATGACTCTAGCTGTGTCAACTTTACCAAAAACAAAATAAAACAAAAAACAAAAGCAAAACAAAACATAAACCAAACAAACAAAAAACCCAACCAGCACATGTGTTATTGTGCAGATAAAAAGAGAACTTGGTAGACTTCAAACTGAGCCTTAATAATTAATCATCATATGAAAAAGCTAAAAAGTTATAACATGGGGAAGCACACACTGTAACACTTAAGAGGGAGTATTTAGGAAAAGAGAATGTGAAATGGTTGGACAGAGGGAGAACCTGTGGCAGATTGTGATCCATTGTTGAGTTAAGCATGAGATCTGTAGTCCCCATAGACTCTGACACTCTTCATGCTTAGGTCCCAACCTCTGGTCCTCACAAACTCCTCTCACTGAACTTCTGTCCAGGGCCAGCCCTGGGCTTCTTCTCTTTAGATATTTTCTTCTTTCTTTGGGTCTTCCCCAAAATTCTTTAATTTGTTCTGGAATTTTCTCTTTGATCATACTAACTATTCTTTGACTCTCAATCTTAGTTAAATTTGGGTATCTGAGGAAAGTACACTGTCTTCAAAGCTCTGTTGAAGAGACACCACTCTCCTCCTACTCTATAGGCACCAGTACCCAGTGTTGACATTCTCTTGGGTTCTCATTTCACTTATAAATCAATTACTGGCCAACTTCATGATAAAGCATTGATGCCATTAGTACCATTGTCCTGAGATTGGTACTGAACTCCAATTTTCTTCTTCTCACCTATTAAAGACTTTGCCCATGTCTGAATCTTTTACCCTATTCAATGAGTAATGGGTAATTAATGGCAGAGAGCCACGATGTGACCTGAAAAAGCTTAGTGTCTTAGTCCTCCTCATAGCATCCATTTCTCCCCACAATTCACGCGTGAACCTCGCTACAATATTTTCAGTGAGATAGTAGTTACATGTAGCAATCCAAAGTATTCTATTTCCATGTCAATTTTAATAATAGGATTATTATTTTTCTAGTGCTTGGGATTGAACCTTGGGCCTTCATGCATGCAAAGCAAGTGCTCTACCATCGAGCTATAGCCCTAGCATAAAACACTTGTTTGAAGACAGGAAGAAGTCAATTTTGAACCATCCAATCTAATACTTTGTAGAGGAATGGAAAACATAGGTTTTGACAGAGTTTTCTATAGCTTTTATAGAATCTGGTATATTAAAAATTCTCTCTGTCTATCTATCTGTCTCTCTGTCTTCCTGGTACCCTGTACTCCACCATCTCGGCACCCCAGGAACACTGTGTCTTTGATTCCCCAAACTCTGTGATCCTCTGGAGCACTGGACCCTGTAGATATACAGGTTCTAGAAGTCCTGGGAGTTTTTGGAGCTTGCAAGAAAGGTTTTGCCTCAGAGTCCTAGGCAAGCAGCTTCTCTCTGGCTTCAGAAAGAACAATAGGATGCTTCAGTGTTATGACGTTCCTGCCTCATCCTCCTGAGGGCTATGGTTACAGAAGTGTATCATCATGTCAAGCATTTTATTATCATATTTAGTCAGTATGTGCTTTCAACATTTTTTTTCATTGCAGTCTCATTTTTATAACTTACTGGAATCGAGGTAAACCAAAAGGTTTCTTAAACCTTTGAAATTCTTCTGTGTGGTGATCACTTCCTCTTTTGAATTCTACATTTACATGTGATAATATACATATATTAATAATTGTGATCTGTCTACTTTCCCTGTCCTCTCCTCACTCCCTCCTCCTCTTTCTTTCTTCCTCTCTCCCTCTTCCCCTTCCTCTCCCTCTTCTAGTTGTCCTCATGGTTTTTCAGTTAAACACCCTTTTTCTTCCAAAGTCAATAACATGAAAATATGGCATAACAAAATGTGTTTTGTATGTCTAGCATGTATATGTATGTGAGTTTCTACATATACAATATGTACATATAAATATGTGGGTTTTTAGCATTTCATTGAAGAAGAGTGAGAATTGATTAGATCTGGCATTAGAAAATAATGGATAAAATCTGGATGTGATGGTTCAGGCCTTTAATCCTAGCAATACTAGTCAGTCTCTGTCAGCCTGGTTACACAGTGAGTTCCAGGCCAGCTGGAGCTATATAGTGAAACACTGTCTCAAAAATAAAAAAAATAATGAAATAGAAAACTATTGCTTTTTTTTACTAAATAACCATTTTAATCATTAAGTGCTCTATTTCCCCCTAACAACATACACATTTTCAAGCCCTTTGGGATCTTTTATTTATAATTTTAGGGAAAAGGTTGATTATATTGCCTAGGTCTTTTCTCAGAGCTATCTGCATGTCTTTATTCCTTAGACTGTAAATGATGGGGTTGAGCAGAGGTGTCAGAACAGTGTAAGTCACTGCTAGCAGTGTATCATCCCTGAAAGAGTCACTGTTCTTGGGTCTCAGATAGACAAAACAAGCAAACCCATAATGTATGAACACCACAGTGAAATGGGAGGAGCAAGTTGAAAAGGTCTTATACCTTCCCTTGGCAGAGGGCAACTTCACAACCACTGTCACGATGAAGACATAAGATACCATGATCAAAATAAAGCTGCCCACCAACACAAAGGCAGTGAATGCAAGAAGAATCATTTTCTGATAAAAGGTGTAATTACAGGCAAGGGAGACCACAGGCTCAATATCACAAAAGAAGTGCTGAATGACGTTGGAGTTACAAAAGGACAAGTTGAATATTATGATGACAATGCACAGAGAAACTGAGAAGCCAAGCACAGCAGAGGCCATGATAAGCTGAAAGCAGATCTTTTGAGTCATCAGGATTGGATAATGCAGGGGGTTGTGGATGGCAGTGTAACGGTCATAGGACATAGCAGATAAGATGAAGCAATTATTACCTCCCAATCCAAAGAAGAAAAACATCTGTGTGGCACACTCAGGGAGAGAAATGGTCTTGCTCTCTGATACCAAGTCCACTAACATTCGCGGTAGGATCACCATAGTGGTGCACGTTTCTGAAAAGGACAGGGCAAAGAGGAAAAAGTACATGGGGGTGTGAAGGTTGTGGTTGAGCTTGATGGCCACCATGATGGATGCATTTGCTAGGAGGATGGTCACATGGGAGAGGAGAATCACAATGAAGAGCAGATTTTGCAGTTCTGGGAAGCTGGAAAATCCCCACAGAAGGAACGTGGTCACTGTGGTGTGATTGTCCATTCTCATGGCAGCAGTGATTTTGACCATGGCAGAATGTATTCTTAAGGTGAAGACTCAGAAATGTTTGTGAAGAGATTCTGCACTGATATCACCAGATTTTAATCAAGATCACCTAGGTTAATGAATTCAATAACCAAAGGAGAGACCTGGATGCCTGTGACTGGGAGAAAAATTAGGAGTCTAAGTGGCAAGAATATTTCTAGTATGTAAATTCATTCAGATTACATAGGTGAGGGCTAAGGCTTGTTGTCTGTTTTTCATCTAGTCCAACAGTGGCTGCCTCGTGTTATGTTGGAAAGTCCAAGAATCTGAGAGTTGTTCAGTCTGTGACATCTTGGATGACTCAACTGGTCATCTGTCTACACTGGAATCCCAGAGGAGCTGGTTCTAACACCAGTGAAGGAATGCCTCAGCAGCAGGATAGATGAACTTGTTCGTGAGAATGAGGACAAGCAGTCAAAGCTTCCTTCTCCCATGTCCTTTCACACAGCCTACCGCCAGAAGGTATAGTCCAGATTTAGGATATGTCTTCCCACCTCAAATGATCCAATCAAGGAAAATCCTCACACGTGTGCCCAGCTGCTTGGGTGTTAGTTGATGCCAGTTGTAGTCAAGTTGACAACCAACATTACCCATCACAGTGACAATGTTGAAAGTAACCAGATAAACAATTTACCAGGTAATTTCAGCCTGTTTTAAATATACAATAGTGCTACTATTAGTACTTCTTAGTGAGATAGTTCTTAGAACAAATCAATGACTTTGAAGTTGTTCAGAATGTCACATTGAATTTACATGGAGTTGAAGTGAGTTCTGAAAACAGTGGCATTTCAGACTGTCAAATTTGGTCATAATTGTTTGATTAACATTTCCCCCCAGCTGGTATATTTCAATGGTTTTTTCAGTAGATGCCTTGAAGGAACCACTTTGAATTTCTGAGATCAAATTTTACACACATATTTCTAATTCATTTATTAATTTTCCATCCATACAGAAATTGATGGGCAAGAATGACATCATTAAGAAGACTGTGCATATTATTTTGATTTTAATTTTAGTCACTGTTAAATCATACAAGGCAGGGATTGAAAACAAAGTTGTGGAGAGAGACAGATAAAGAGATACTGGCTGGAAATTAATCTGTAGAATTCACAGGGATTAATAATAGATGATATATGTCTTATGGCTCTTTTTGGAGTTGCTGTTTTCTAATTATTAATGAAGATACACTAACAGAATATAATAAGATTCCAGTCCATGTGACCAGCATCCATTAAATACAGATGGTGAACTACAAAATATGCTGGGGTTATAATAGTGCTCACATAGCCCTCCTAAACATATGTGATGGGGATCATGATTTACAAAGAGTGGCCCGAGTGACTGGTAACAGTCATGACTTCATTCAGCTTATATTGACTAAATACCCACCATGTGCATTTCATTGCCCAAAAACCACAGTGTGGATCCAGATATACAGGTATCTATGATGTAGTAGTGCATGGCCATTGTCTGTTCAATCAACAAAGGCCTGTGTGGAGGAGGAGAGGTACTTAAATGGATTGTAGAATGACATGTGAAGATCAGCAGAGAATATTACAGGTGTGACTAACAAAGGGCTTTCCTGTGAGCATCAGAAGTTTTCCAGCAATCTCCACTGAAAACTCTTGTGGTTTCATATTTAAGATCAGTTTTTTCCTCTGAAGGTTTCTCAGTCTAGTTATCTCTAGAGGAAAGTTCTTTCCATGAAAATCCTTCAACTACTGGTTACCTATTGTGATTATAACTCTTCAGTTTCCTTCGGAACATGATTCAGCACCTTCCAAAGTATTTTTAGGATTAATCTGGCCACATCATGCCTCTTGTATTTATTTTTAAAGTTATTTATAAACATTAGAGAGATATAATGAGACCATTTTAAACTTGTTTATCATCTTACAACCCAACAAGTGCATTCCAAATTCTGTATTGAATTTAAAAACAAGATCTTCTGTTAATGCATTGGCTATTTCCTATGGAGTGAAATTGCATCTTTTAGGCTTATTAATCTCTCTGTCCCACCCTCCTCTCTCTTCTCCCTCTCTCTTCCTCTCCCCTTCCCCCACTTCATTCACCACACTGTGACTAGATGCCCAGATTTCTAAGGAACAGGATATATTAATCAAGTCCATTAGTAGTGTCAAAATAGTATATATACCCTACTGTTCATAGAAGAAAACACAAATATCTAGCATGAATTTCAATATTGTTTACAAACAAACAGAAAAGTTTCTTGGTTCTCTTCCCCTCTATTCCTATCTATCCTACACTTAAACCCAGATGAAGTACTCTGTGTTATAAATGCAACCAAATCTTGTTTCTTTGTATATGGTATTGTTTTTGCTCAATTTCCCCTCTTTTATTAGAGTTTTACACATTTTCCTTTCATTTTCCTTTTTACTCATTTGACATTCTCTGGGCTCTGGGAATCCTAGCTAAAAAGGCCTCTTCATTTTATTTTATCACTCATTTTGATTTTTGCAGTGGTCTCTGGTCTCTGTTTCCCTGTTCCTACACTCTTCCATATCAATCTTCCATCATGGTACTTCTCTTCTTTGTAGAAACTACTGCTCCACGATTTCTATGTTAGTTATCTTTTCATAACTGGGACCCAATACCAAAGGGAACTCTAAAAGGGAAGACTGTTTATTTGGATCATAGTTTCATCTTACTGTTGTCTGATTCCATTGCATAGGGCCAAGGGGATGGTGACATGGGAGCTCATTTGAGAAGGAGGCTGCTTGCCTCATGGAAACAGAGAATGCCTTTGCTTTCTAGGTTCTCTTCACTTTGTCCTTCTTATTCCATCTGTGCCTGTCCAGCCTGGGGTGATCCCACACATCCCACAGGTCATGTTCCTCCACCTTATCCAGTCCTTTCTGGACAGCCTTCACAGATACACCCAGTGGTGTGCTTTACTAGTTTCTTAGTTTCTTCTAACTTTATTGAATATTTCTGTTGTCCAGTACTCTGTATCCTCACAGCTACTATAAGAATAAGTTCTACAGCAGTGGTCCTCCCTGTGATAAGGAAACTATGGCTCAGAGAGGTATTTGTTCTGCAGGTGGTTAGTGCACCTATGTGGCATATTTATAGCAAGGCAACGGGAGTTTGGAGAACTTCTGCTTGTCTATTTAACTATTTAACTGTAAAGTTCAAGGTCTTGCATGTCCATCCCATCCTCATTTCCTGCTGCCAAGCTCCCCTATGTGAGAAACCCTCTAAGATTCACAGTTGTAGCAACTTGGTTCTTGATTGTCTACTGTGTGTGTTGTTGCTACCACCTGTAATGTCCTTTCTGACAGAATGTTCAAATGTTACTTTCCTGGGAAAACTTCCTAAATCTCTCTGCCTCTATTAATCATTTCTTTTGAGTTTATACACCACTTTATTTTTTAAAGGTGTGTGTGTGCGCGTGTGTGTGTGTGTGTGTGTGTGTGTGTGTGTGTGTGTGTGTGTGTGTGTGTGTGTGTGTACTTGAAAAAAGCTTAACTTTATCATTGGTAGGAAAGTGACTGATTTAAAAATGCTATGTCCCCCATCCTACAGTGTCAGTCTAGTGAAGACAGGTTTTTGATCATGGCTAGCTCAGTGGCTGCAGGAAAAAGCTCTTTTGCTCTCCAGACACTTTTCCATAACTAATGTTATGTGCATGCACTAATTCCTTTACAGTGCAGTTTTTTAAAATAGATTTGTATTTGCTTCATTTTGGCAATTGACAGTTCCAAAGTATCTCAGGACTCTGCACACTCAGCACTGTGAATGAATGTGCAGGTGTTTTACTCTTTCATGCTTAACTGCATTTATGAATAATGAACAAGCTAACAAGGTAACAAAAATCTCAAGTGCAGGAGTAAATTCCTAGAGCCTGGGAGAAAGAAATTATCTGTACATTCCTAGCCACTGCCTCTACTTGATGCAGTATGAATTCACACCTGATGTACACAAGTGGTCTTCTATTAAGGGAATGTCAAATTTTCTAGATTTTGTGAAAAAAAAACACAAACCCCCAACCCTTTCCCCTCATACTCACTACAAGCTCTTGGTGTTTTCAAGAGGGTAATATTAGCATATCAGGGTATGTCTAGTTTCTACATACTTCAACAATGACTTTGGCTGATGGTCTCACAATGATTTTTTTTGATTTTTCATATATGTGATGGTAAATTCCCAATCTATTGAAATAGAGTGAGGCCATTTCAATCCTCCCTTATCCTTGGCTGCCACTGGACAATAAGATTCTTACAATATTGCAACAACTGATATTTTCCCTCCAGACCTTATCAGACCTACATCTGGATTTTCCCATCCTGTTCTCTGCTATCAGTCCATCACTTCTCTGTGCATTTTTGGCTTCATCTCTAAGGAACAAGAAAATGGCACCATTATTATTTCCAGTCATTGGTGCCCACATTTCCCCTAAGACATTCTACCAGGCAATAAACAGTCATTGGCTCTTGCTTATAAAAAACAAACAAATATTCAGTGCAAGAAACAAATTAAGAAGAAACAACAACAACCCACAAACCCCTACCTTCTCAAGGAGGAGAGTCACCTTCTACTCTCTTAAAACCAAGAAGAAATGAGAGCATCTGAAGAATTTATCTCTCACTTCAGCGGCTTTCTGCAGCTCTTTCTGGAATTTCTTTTATATCTAATAATGCAGAGACTAATGAAGCTACTTCTTCGAGTTGGATGTCTGTGACAAGTCTCAGAAACTGTCTCATAATTTAAGGAGGTATCTTCTGCATTCCTTAAGGGTGGGGCTTAGAACACTCATGGTTTTAATGAGAGTCCTGGGGCCACTGGAGATGATTGTCTTGAGACTGCTTCAAATACTAGAAATTATGTGTTTATGGGGCTCTCATCCAATGTCCTATCCACCCAGGGTGCTCTAATTCCTAAGATGTAGTGGGGACATCTTTTGTTTATTATTATTTCTATGAATATCTGGAAATGGCTGAAGATGAACTTGTTAAAAAAATCTTGGGGTGCAATGGGTTCTGTGGAGCAGAATTTTTACCTCTTACATAACACCATTTATTTTATGACTTTGGAAATTTTCCAAGTTCTTCAGTCTTCTGCTACTGTATTTACATAGTAAAAAATGAGTGTTATGAGATTATTGTCTGGGAAAACAGAAGAAGCCAGGCAGGAAAACAAGAAACAAGTAATATAATCTGTGCCATTCATTTCTCATAAGACAACTTTCTTGAGAAGATATTGATTACAGAAAACATTCACTTTCATACAAATCCCTGCTTATTGCCCTGATTTATTTTTCCTGTAAATGGCTTTAAATGCCCATTTCAGCATCAAATTCTTTACCACTTATGGTATGGTAAATCACATCTTATCTTCAATATTTATTCTCATAACTTCAGATCTTACAGGGCATTTCTCTGCCCTACCTCAATACTCTTCTCAATCCCTAGTAGTTCCTTTTCTATTTTCAGGACACTTTTTAAAATAGTTTCTGAATATGAAAGAGAACATGGGATATTTTATATGATATAATTGGCTCATTAAGATTCCTCTTATTTCATATATTTTCCCTCTACACCACAGGTTTTTTTAAAGACAGAATGATAGCCCATGATGTATGTCTAGTATATTTTCTTTACCCATTTTTCTCCTAATGGGTACCTAGGCTGAAGATGTATTTTGGCTAGGTAATGGTACAATAGAGGTACTTATACAAATGGCTCTGACATGATGGCTTCATTATTTTTGGATATGTGTCTTGAAGTGGTATAGCTAGGTCATACAGTAGTTTAGCAAATATAGAGAACTGCACATTATTTTCTATAATGGTTATGCAAGTTTACATTCCTACCAACAGTATTAAGGGTTTCTTTTTCTGCACAGCCTCACCAGCTCTTGTTACTATTATTAATTTTGATAATAGACTTCCAAGTTTGGTGGGATGATGTGTTGATTTCCATTTCCTGATGGTTATACAAGGAAGTATCTACATATATATTCTTTTATCCTTTAAGTTATATATCCATGTATCCTTTTCTTTGAGAAAAGGTATTTTTGTGTGGCCTAAGCTAGTCTCAAAGTTGCTGTGAGGCTCAGCCTGGCCTTGGATTTAAAATCTTCTTGCCTCAACCTCCTGAGTGCTGATATTACAGGTGTACACACAATGACTGTCTCTGTACTTCTTTCCTATGATTTACTTTTATTATTTTAAGTTAATATATAAATTCAGTGTGACATTTTCATACATATATATCCTTATATTTTGTTCTATATGACATTAAATATAGTCAAATATATATATATATATATATATATTTCCAGGTATAGGACAAAACATTTTTTGTATAGCTTATATTACTGAATACAATGTTCCTAAGTTCCATTTTTTCTAATTATTAACTAATTTCTTTCTCCTTTACAGAGGAATAAAATTCTACTGTGTATATATATCATGCTTTCATAATTCGCTTATTTGTTAATAAACTTCCAAGCTGCTCCATGTCTAGGCTACTGTGCATAGTTCAACAATAAATATGAGCATGCAAATATCTCTGTAGTCATCTGATTTAGAATCCTTCAGTTTGTACTGGAGTAGTATGGACGAATCATTTGGGAGTTCTATTTTTTTTCAAATTTGTGTGTGTGTGTGTGTGTGTGTGTGTGTGTGTGTGCATGAGAGACAGAGAGGCAGGGAGACCTACAAAGTGTTTAATAATTCCTTTTCCCACATCCTCTCCAATACTTTTGGTCATTTATTTCCTTCATAATGAACCCCCAATATCATTTTAATTTTTATTTCCCTAATGGCTAAGTCTAGTGAACACAATTTTTCCTTTGTTTTATGTGTTTGCAGTTTTTATTATTATTCAAGATTGTTAATTCATTAATGTGTGGAGTCTGTTTTGTGTTTGCATTTGTTTTGGATTGTTTTCAGTTCTTTATAAACATCAAAGATATGAATCCACTGTTAAATGTATAAGGGTCAGAATCACAGTACACAAATTCTATGAACTCCAGTCTCTGCTCTAAAAAAACGATAGTAATAAAATGTAAAATGATTAGCATAATTATTATTATATAGGGACGTTGATACAAATATTGGCTATAATTATTGTAGTGTTTGTCAACCCAACCCTGCAATAACAGGGCTACAAGGGATTCTGAAATTAGGGTTAGCAAGAGAACTAAAGTACCACTGAGTCTTCGGGCTGAAGAGTTAGTTTTCTGCTGAGCTCTACGCTTAGGGAACAGTCAAGAGGTGATACTTTGCCTCTATTTCTGTTCTTCAAGGCACCCAGGTCATTTAACAATTCTAATTGTTCATGCAATTTGAAGACTTTCATGTTGTGTCTTCTTACAATATTGGAAACATGTAAAACTTTTTTTTGTTATTTAAAATTCAACTTCATATGAAGTCCCACCTCATGTTCCCCTGGGGTACTTGATGGCATATATTAAAGATGGCAGTTCAAAAGACTTAGTGATAAAGATATTGAATGGATGAAACTAGGTTTAGTTTATATATTTGAAGCTTAACATTATTTACTTCTTACAAATATCCAAGTAAAATTGGAACTAATTGTTCATATGAAAAATTGTTATATATTATGATGTTGTAAATAAGAAGCAAATCCTACATGACTATACATGAACACCTAGAGAGAACAAAATAATGAATTGACCACTTGAGAACTGACAGGATCTTGGAAGTTTAATTGGTTTTGCCCATGAATTGAATCACTCGGTGTCCACAACAGAAAATAATGTTCTATCATACTTCTCAATTCACAGTTGAATTTTTAGCATCTTCAGAGATTTATCCCCGAAGGAGGCAAAAGTTAAAAGATGACTACAAACCACCACAACTTTGACTTTTTACTGAAAGATGAATGCTTTCTCACTTCAAGAGGTAGGACTTTGGCTGTTGGCAATAAATCTGGCTCACTGGTTTTCATTCATCATCTCAGAAAAAAACGTTTATGTACTCAGTCAGCCACAGTGCTAAAAAAAAAAAAAAAAAAAAAAAAAAAAAAAACAAAAACAGGTGTAATCAAGCAGTCAGTCTGTGATTCATCTTGGCTGGCTCTGTTCCTATCATAAGTTTAATGAGATCAAGCAATCATAATCAGAGTACTAGGATCCCTGTTTACCTACACACAAAACAGCAAGTCATATTTTCAACATTAACTAAATGTGTCACTGTTCAAGAAGTTAAGTTGCTTTGGGTCCTTACTGAAATTAATGGATTCAAGTATAATATTTAAAAGTTGTTAAAAATTGTGCACAAAGACTTAACTTTGCTTAGAAAAAGGATACTATATTGTATACAACTGCATATATATGGAAAACAACATTATTTCATGTTATAAAAACCTGATTA
>NW_023413571.1:0-31449 GCF_903995425.1 Onychomys torridus | reverse complement strand
ATTACAAATCAATCTACGCCTCAAATTTTCACACTTTCCCATGCATTGTCTTCACCTGGACTTCTAAGGAAAGAATATGTGGTGTCAGCTAGCCCCACTAATACCATCTTCGTTATACACCCAGTCTCAGTGTCAGCATCAATCACCTCTCAAGGAGAGGGGAGAAACCCCTGGGTTCTCTGTGTCCTACCACAGCCATAATCTATAATTTAGCTTCGTTCTTCTTTACACTTCTTTTTATGAAGATGTAGAGTTTGCTAGAAGAAACTATTTATTTGAATGTATTTTTGTTTCGTTTTGTTTTGTGTTTTGTTTCATTCTGTAGCCCTGGCTATCCTGGAAATCCCTCTGTAGGACCTCCAACTCAGAGACCCACCTGCTTCTCTCTCTCGAGTGCTGGGTTTAAAGGTATGCACCACCACCAGCTGGGTCAATTGAATATATTTTTAACTTAATACATCCTTTCCTTTTTAAAAAAATATTTATTTTGTATACCATTTTCTGCCTGCATGCATGCCTGTGTGCTAGAAGAGGGCACCAAAGAGAGACACCAGATCTCATTATACAGGGCTGTGAGCCACCATGTGGTTGCCAGGAATTGAACTCACAGCCTCTAGAAGAGCAGCCAGTGCTGGTAACCTGAGCCATCTCTCCAGGCCCAATACATTGTTTCTTAATAAGTATACGTATATGCAATGTTTTTTCTTACACTCATGTTTGGTACAGATGGCATACAGTTAAGGAATCATAAAAACATCTGCATTACTCATCTATTTCTCTTAGACTGAACCTTGGTGATAGCTTAGGTATTATCACTGCTGTCTGTATACCCGCCAGTGCATGCAATAAGGTGTCTTCCATAGCACTATGAAGAAGACATCAGAAACCAAAGTAGCTAGACAATTGTTCCCTTCCATGGTATTTTCGATTCTGAATAGAGGATAAGGAAGAAACCAAGAAATGCTACCTAAAGGCCTCTAATTAATTGAGAATGAAGAATATGAGCAGATGCAGACTTTAAGTGAAAACACTACAACAAAGTTCCAGAGAAACACTGTGACTGAGTGGGTGCTTGTATGCAACAGTAGCTATACAAATAAATCCAGAAACTAACTAACAAGCAGTCACAGTTCCCAGAATGCCAACCTCAGTCATGACACTACTGCCACATAGACAAAGTCAGGGAAACACCATCTTCCTGGAACTTATGTAAAAAATGGAGTAATCCTCTCCACTACTCTTCTGAGAGGATCAATTTCCACAAAGCCTCTGGCTTTTCAAAATATCTTGACTGGAGGCAGACCTTAATTTATGACCTTTCCCTTCAAGAATTCTATTGCAGTATGCCTGTTATGAGGCTTCACAGATGCCTGTACTCAAACAAAAGGCAAGGCATAAAACGCAAGTGAGCAAGTTAAACAATGTTCTAAAGCAAACATTTTAAAACACAACTCCAAACTTGAAAAACCACAAAAACTGAGAAGAAAAACAAACCAAAACAACAACAATGACAAAACATACATGGCACATCCCAATATATTCGACAAGAGCAGAGATTACACTAGAGACTACCCCATCTCCTGGCAGCCTCGCATCCTTGTTTGACATTAAAGAAAAACAAACATCCACTGATGGCATTTGTTGGCAAGACAAGGATTCTCATTTGTGGTGCAGTTTAGGGGTTCCATTCTAACACAGGCCAATAGTTTTTCCATCCTTTAGCTTTGCCATTGATCAATTTCTAGATACTTTATTCATCTATCCATTAACTTTATCGAATTCTCAAACTAAGTATATCACTAGCTCTGTAAGATGCAGACTATAATAGCACCTCCAATGTGGAGGACAGAACTATGACAAATCCCTAATCATAGCCACATGCCAACTCTTGAACTATTGCATATGTCACATTACAGACAATGGGCAGCAGAGGTTGCTACATAGATAATTTTAAACACTGGAAGATTAACCTAGATTAATTTAGTGAGCCAAAAGTAGTAATAAAAGCCCTTAAAAGTAGAAGAGATTGGGGTGCAGAAGGGAGACTTCAGTATCAAAATGAAAGGGTAAAGACTCAACTTGCCACTGCTGTCTTTTAAGATGGAAGAAGAAGCTATAAGCCAAGGAATGTGGTATCTACTAAATACAGGGAAAGGCCAGAAAACAGCTCCTACAGAGAGCATGTCCAAAAGGAAGCAGAGCCAGGCAGGGTGGTGCACAGCTTTAACTTCAGACTCAAGAGGCAAATGGATCTCTCTGAGTTTGAAGCCAACCTAGTCTACATAGTGAGACCTTGTCAGAGGAGGAGGGAGAGGGAGTCTTAGAACACCAGAATATAAGCAGGTAAAAGAAACAAGATGGGTATATATAAAAAAAAGATGTATCAGCCTGCAAGAATTTCCAACATCCAAAGCTCAAACGTTTTCAGTAATAAATAAAATAATGATAGCACTAGACAACAAGCCAAATAATAAAACAAATGTAATGAGCATGGATTTTTAGTGATGAACTTATTATGATTACTGGTGAATACACAGAATATAGTATAATGAATATAGTACCAAGGCAGTAGAGAAACCTGGCTGACACCACACCACATCACTCAAGTGATTCAGATAAACGTCACCAGTGACAGAGCACTTGCCATCATGAACCTCTCTGAGAAGAGATTGGCACCTGACCTCTGTGGTATTCATCCCCAGATGCTTGACCACCATCTAATGTAGAACCATGGAAAAACTCAACTCAAAATGAAGAAGATCCTACCCAGAAGCACCATGTGAAGCAAGTGCATAATGACATGAAGTGTGCCAGCAGCAGCCACGTCAGAGGAGCAGCAGGTGTCAACTGAAGTGCAGGTGTCGGCCACCAGGAGGCAATCACTGACGGGTGAATCTCCAGAATGTCTTTTGCTTCTGCTGTGCCTTTGCATGTTTGCTGCTGCCATCTTTCTCTGGTATCTGGCATGGTGTGAATAGGTGCGGGGAGATCCCCACTGCCTGTGATGTAGTGCATTTATCTCATGGAAACATCCTGTTCTATTAGGCATTTTTACCTGTGGATTATTAAGAAGGTGATTCCTTCCTAAAATGTACTGTCCAATTTGATAATAATAGTTAGTTTAAATAGAGTTTTGATGATAAAAATACAAACAAAGAATTGTCCCACAGCCTGAACACAAAAGTTTCTAGTGAGGGACCATACAGACTGTGGCTTAGGTTAATGATTAAGAGAAACAACTGAGTTCCATTAGTCCAGCCAGTTTAAACTCTTTTAATCTTAATGTTGGGAGATGTGTTCACAGGTTTCAAAGTGCATCATAGCTGAATCAAAGCTTTGAAAATAACTTAAGGAGGTTAGACTAAGATGTTTTTGTTAAATAGCTTTGAGGTAAAAAAAAAAAAAAAAAAAAAAAAAAAAAAAACAAGAAGACAATCAAAAGTTTTAGAAAGGCACAGAGTTGAAAGAGGAACTCATTAAGGTCAGAGAACAAGAACAAAGCAGCCCAATTATCATTAGCTGACATGCCTTTCTTGCTGGGATTGGTTGGTGATCAAAGTTGACGATTAATTCCTTGTACCCATGTCTGCCCTCGATCTTCTGATACAAGAAACTATTGATGAGTGGATGTGCACCCCAAAGATTTAAAGTAGAGCTGACTGATTCTTTTTCATACATAAAAATTTAGATTTGTGATTCCTTTAAGATTCTTTAAAAGATTACCTTTGAAGGTAAGTAATAAAGTGACTGCTCCTTTCTTTGGAACTGCAAAATGCAGCCTGCCAGTAAAAGAATACCTTGCTAGCTTACACATTGTGAACCTATAACAAGTTGCTTGGGAATGAATGTACATGAGTGTAGTTAGAGTTTTCCTGCCTGGCCCAGTCAGGACAAATCTCTCTTACTTGCCAGTCCCACAGTAGCTCAGACCCAACCAAGAAAGCACACAGAAACTTACATTTTTTTAGAAACTGTATGGCCGTGGCAGGCTACTTGTTATCTGCATCTTCTATCTTAAATTAACCCATTTCTGTTAGTCTATACTTTGCCACATGGCTTGTGGCTTACCAGTGTCTTTACATGTTGCTTTTCATGGTGGTGGCTGGCAGTGTCTCTCCCCAGCCTTCTACTTCCCAGAATTCTCTTCTCTCTTGTCCCACCTATACTTCCTGCCTGGCCACTGGACAATCAGAACTTTATTTACACAGAGTGATATCCACAGCACATGAGTTCTTAGAATAATTTGTTTTTCACCTGTAATTCGTAAACCGCTTAATCATGTAAAGGATATGGAAAACATGCTGTTTTTTACTTCTATTTACAGTAATTGTTCACTAGAAAAACAGAATGCACCCACATTTTAATTGTTATATTGACCGAAAGATTTTGCTGGGGTATGTAAGCTGTAAGGGAAAGAATAAAAGTAGAGTTTATATGAGTTAGAAGGAAAACATCAAGAAGAAGAGAGTTAGAAGGAATAAGATGGAAAAACATCAAGAATGAGAGAATAAGGAAAAAATAAAGATAGAGTTAGAAGGAAAACATCAAGAATGAGAGAAGGAAATCACCAGGAAAATAAAGAATGGAGAATGCAAAAGAAGAACAAAGAAAAGGTCTGAAGGAAACTGTCAAAAGAGGGTGTGAGTGTCTTTTCCCTTTACCCCCTCAGAGAGAAAGGCACAGTAAGTGCAGACTGTGGATTCCCTTTGAGCCCTGCACTGCTGGAGGCTGGTCCCCCAGGCAGCCACACAAGTGGAGCAAGAATGGCTAAAAGAAAGGTGGATCTTCAAAGGGATGGGCACAGAAATGACATGAACAGACAGATGTGTTGACTGTTTATGACTTCTACAGTGCCAATCTAACCCTTCATTTGAATGAACTACTGCCATGAAAACAACTAACAGCATGGGAGACTGGGTAAATGGGGACATCATTACTACCTTTCTATTTCCAATACATCTACAATTATTCCATATAAAAGTGCTTCTTTCAGAACATTTACTGGTTGATGCAAAATTCTGCTTGATTAAAAATATTTAAGTAGTGACCATTTTCCATCTACTATCAAAGCCTAAATATCTTACTAGAAGTCATAGGAGCTATATTAATTGCTTTCAATAGTTAGAGAGTTATCAAGTAACAATATTTTTAAAAAGATTTTTTAAATGTATTTAATTTTAAGTGCACTGGTGTTTTGTCTGTGTGTGGGTGTCAGATCCCCTGGAACGGTCGTGAGCTGCCATGCTGGGTGATAAGAACTGAACCTGGTCCTCTGGAAGAGCAGCCAGTGCTCTTAACCACTGAGTCATCTCTCCAGACCCAATGTTTTGTGGGGTTTTTACTTGTTTGTTTTTTGGTCTTTTTGAGAGAGGGTTTCTCTGTGTGGCCCTGGCTGCCCTGTGGAACTCACTCTGTAGACCAGGCTGGCCTGGACCTCAGAGATCCTCCTGCCTTTGCCTCCCAATGCTAGGATTAAAGGCATGCACCACCATCACCTGATTTGAAACATGAGACCATTTTCTATAAGATTTACTACAAAAAAATAACAAAAATGGCAGCGCCACACTTTAAAAACGCTACATGCTTATCATAAATGTAATAGCTAATCCATCACAGCACCAAAAATGCAATCAGTTTACATCCTCAGTCACAAGAAAAGGGACAATGACAAACACTGGTGGAATAATCCATGGGAACTCAGGTCAGCAAACAACTCTCAGGTACACACAGTCCATCTGGGTGTCCTTTTACTGTATTGAAAAGTTGGTCATTGCATTGTTTGTCTCACCAATAAATACAAAGCAGACTAAAAGCCTTAAAGTTCACCCAAATAATTCCTTTACTGCTCTCCTAAAATGACTAACAAAAGCACACCTTAGAGATCATTTTAAAATGTAAGTACATATTCAAGGAAAGGAATTCTTTGATTTTTCAGCCGACCTAAAGATGCAAACTATGCTTGTTGCTTTCACATGCCCCACCTGCAACGATGCACACCTGACTGATGGATCAGCTGCAGCACACATCAACATGATATCCAAGTTAAGAAATGGACTGTAGTTCAGTAAGGGCTTGACTGGGTAAAACCTAAAGCCATTTCTCTGGACAAAGGAAACCTGTCAACTTCCACTCAGTTTTTATAAAACCCTTAATTCATGCCAAGCAGTTAACCCACCAATGAGCACTTCACAGCATGCAGAAATGGTGGGAAGCACGTTATCCACAATGTTTAGGGCTGTCAGGAACAGGAGAGCCAGCTACCAGTCTAGACCTAAACAGGCGAGGCTTAAGTCTCCCACATGAAAGAAATCTGGCCCCAAGGCTGGCTCAGAGCCCAGGATGTCATTTCCTAGCTGCCATGCCTTCCTGTGTGTGTGTACCTCACCACTTTCTTGTTTTGTGGTTGGCCTGTCTGTTCCCCAACACATGCAGCCAAGTCTTTTCATGTCCTATATACTGTTTTAACAGGCTTGGCTGGTCTACATTGAAGTTATGAATTCAGAATTGTCAACTGGGCATGGCGGACACTATAACTCAAGCTCCACAGGAACAGGGTTTTGAGGTGTGAGAACGTGCGGGACCTTTTGTTCTTGGATGTCCTGGTCTGGAGTGGAGTCTTTGAGAAGGCAAGGGATGGAAAGAAAGCCTTGGAATGAGAAATGTTTCTGCATTTGCTAGGGACTCTTGGAACTATTTCCAGGGACTTGAGGTAGTTCAGAATTTTCACCATGTCTTTTTTTTTTTTTTTTTTTGGTTTTTTGAGACATGGTTTCTCTGTGTAACTTTTTGTCTTTCCTGGATCTCACTCTGTAGACCAGGCTGGCCTCAAACTCACAAAGGTCTGCCTGCCTCTGCCTCCCGAGTGCTGTGATTAAAGGCATGTGCCACCACCATGTCTTCTGGGGAACACCTCTCTGGCGGAAATTGCAAGCTGTTAAGTCCCTCCCAGCTCTCTATCATATCTTCAGTTATGGTTTAAGCATCATCGTTGAAACGTTTAAAGCCACACTGGTTTTCTTCCCAGAATGACTCCAAGTATTAGTTGAGTGTGCTTTGCCCTAAATGCTTGGTGCTGCAGATGGGTTATTTTGTGTAGTTTTAAAAAGTATTTTCATACACATAATTCAAACCAAGTCTAAATACAAAATTCACTTGACTCGCATATAAATCTTATAATAAGAGCCTGAATGATTTTAAACAAGGGTTTTAGTAATTTTGTGCTTTCTGAAAGCCACATGAGGTCAGGGATAGAATGTTTGGCTTGCAGTATCATGTTAGTATTTAAAAACTCAGACTTCTGAGCATTTCCAATTCCAGATCTTCTATGAAGGTGCTCAGGCTGATGCAGGTATGAGAGCACCTGTTCCAACCTTCTACTCCATCGCATCCCCTGGTGCCACTAATTGTTTCCTAATTTTGGTTCTCTTTGCCTTCCTTGTAAAGTAGTATGTAATTTTCTTGACAGTATGCTTCCTGATATGGTATTTTCCTCTATGTTCTTCTTTAACTCAGTGGATTCTCACATTTGATCTTATTTTCCTGTCAACTATCATTCTTTGTATTTCTCATTCAAAGGGTTTTATTCAAATGCCTTCATCATAGTATTTGATTCATTTTATAGTGTTAGGGTTTTTTTCCTGCTTCTGTTCTACATATCTACAACAAATAAGACTGAAACTAATTTAAAATATCCCAATTTTTAAAAATAGCTAAAAACACTCTTCCAACTAAGAAAGTTGAGGCATCCCTATTTGCAGATATTAATTCTATATGTAGGAGCCTCTAATGATTCCACCAGAAAACAGAGCTCATAAACACTCTCAGCACAGTGACAGGATATGACATCAACATATAAAAATCAATAGCTTTGGTAACATACCAATGACAAAAATAATCCCATTCGCAATGAACTCAAAAAAATTAAGATATCTTGGACAAAGCTAACTAAGGAAATGAAAAATCCCTCTAAATGTAAAGTATAAAACACAGAAGAAAAACTGAAGAAAACACTAGCAGACTGAAAAGCCTCCCCAAGTTGACGAATCAGAATAATTAATATTGTGAAAACAGCTGTCTTGAGCCGGGTGGTGGTGGTGCACGCCTTAAATCCCAGCAATCGGGAGGCAGAGCCAGGCAGATCTCTGTGAGTTCGAGGACAGCCTAGGCTACCAAGTGAGTTCCAGGAAAGGCGCAAAGCTACACAGAGAAATCCTGTTTCAAAAACCCAAAAAGAAAACAGCTGTCTTGCTGAAAGCAATCCACGGATCAAATGCACTCTCCATCTACATTCCAGCACTATTTTTCATAGAAATAGTTGAAGTGGGTCTTTAAATTCATAGGGAAGATGAAACACCTGATACCCAAAGAAATCCTGAGCAAAAACAGATATAGAAGGGAACCTCTGACTTTAAGTTATACTACTGAGCCATAGTAAAAAAAAAAAAGCAGCATGGCACTGGTACAGAGACAGACATGAACTTCAGTGGGATAAAACAGGATCCAGAGATGAGCCCACATAGCTACAGCTACTTAATTTTTGACAAATATGGCAAAATACACACTGGAGAACACACAGCCTCTTCAACAAACGCTGCTGGGCAAACTGTACATCTACAAGTAGAAGAATGAACGTAGACCTTTATCTTCCACCTGCACAAACATCAGCTCCAAATGGAAAAACCTCGACATCAGAGCCAGAACTCGGAAACTGTTAGAGGGAAAGCAGAGAAAACACTCCAGGTACAGGCATGGGTAATCACTTTCTCAGTAGGACTACAGCCCCTCACAAAATCAGGGGGGCAATCATGAAATGAAAATGTTCTGTGTCAAAAGGACACAGTTGAGGGAGTGAAGAAATCCTCATGAGCACAAAACACACAAAGGGCCATATTAAACAAAATGAGAAAGCAGATAATTCAATTTTTTAAATGAGCTAAGAGGTTGAACACACAGTTCTTAAAAACTGCAATGTAAGTGGCTAGCAAACATTTGAAAATGTGTTCAATGTCCTTACCCATCAAATAAATGAAAATTAAGACTACTTTGAGGGTCCGTGTCATTTTAGCATGAACGTTTGTTATCAAGGAGACAGGGGACAACAGACGCTGGTGAGGATGGAGAGAAAGGGAGAGTCTCAGTCAGCATCTGTGGAAATGTAATCTGGGGTGGTCCCTGGATAAGTAGGTGTGGAGGTTTCTACAAAACCTCAAAACAGGGATTCCAAAGACCCAGGCCATGTCTACAGGACTCCATATCCCACCGAGAGCCTTGTGCATCCATGTTCACTGCAGCTTTATTCACAAGAGCAAGGAGATGGAAACCACCCAGATGTCCTCCAACTGATGAATGGGCAGAGAAGGTGTGGTCATGCACACCACAGAACTCTACACAGCCACAAAGAAAACTGAAATTATGAAACAGCATGAAAATAGATAGAGGAGGGAAATAATGTATTATGTGCGCTAACTTAGGGTCACATAGGCAAATTCAGCTTTTATTTTATGATATGCACATTTATGAATAAGTGAGGAAACTACAGATTCCTAAAGAGAGCTAGCTGTGCAGCGGACCACACATGATTCAAAATCGGGGTAGAAACAGCAGGAGGGAGAAAGAGTTAAGTGGGTGGGAAGACGGAAGAGCGGGAAGGAGGAGGTGGGAGGAAGGGTCAACCAACACTCATGATGTCTGGAAAAGAGGAGGAGGGATTCTGGTACTCAATAGACTAATCTAAACATTTTCCTCTAAGTGTTTGAAGTGAAAATGCCCTATGTGGGTAGATAAATCAGCTCACAGAAGACACATGTTATTAAACAAAAATCCCAGTGCAAGGAATTCTCTCTCTATGAGATTTTCAGTCAGTCAGTGAGGGCCCTAAAGCTCCCAAATAATACAGGCAAATGTCATTCAATTGGTTCTTCTCCAAAATCAGAGCAAGACCCTATTGCTAAAAAATGCCACATACATTGCTCACAGGACACAGAGAAATGAAGCTGGAAATGGGCTAATACAACCTCCCTGCTAGCTGGCTTTCATAACACTGCAGGGAGCCACAGAGATTGCCAGGGGAGAATTGTCATCAACAGTCTTACAGAGCGTGTGCATGTGTGTGTGTGCATGCCCGCGCTTATCAACTGGCCAGGTAAGATGTGCCAATTACTGCAATAGTAGCAAATCATTTATGGAGATTACCAACTGCTTTTCTAATTTGAAGTGATGCCTAATTCACAGGAAGGAATGCACATCTGACAAGGTAAACTTGTCAAAAGCCCGTGGCTCTAGTGAGAAGGCTACTGCTGATGTTTTACTAAATGGGATGATGTGCCTTCCAAGTGTCCTCTAGTGTAACTACATTCATGCAGCTGTCAGCTCTACTCAGAGAAGCTTCTTTTTCCAGGGAGCTACGGTGACTGCAGGAACTCCTAATTGGAAATGTCTCTCAAATCTCCAGTTATAAATGAGACATCTATATTATCTCTCCAAGGCTCTGGAAATACCATGGAAGGCGCAGAAAAGATGTAAGAGCAACAAGAAGGGACTGAGCAGTGTGGACCACTGACTTCTGGAATGGCACGACTACTGTACTAACAGCAGCTTTGATTACCTGCGTAAGACTGGGCCCTGTGGTGAAAGGGGGAGCCTCGTGGGACCTCAGCCCCTCTTGAGGATTTCTATGTACTCATAATAGGTGGAGGAACAGGTATTTTCCAGTGGTGCAGGCACTGGAAAGGCATCTACACTCCTGTGATCAAACTCTTACCTGTGCTCCTGTAAACAAGTTTTATATTCGGTCATATCAAAATAGAAAGAGACACCAAAGTACAAGGTGGCCAACTCAGAAAATGGAAAAGGAGTCATGAGAGTGGGGTGTGACAAAATAAGGAAATGGAGTGAACCTGATCAAAAAAACATATGTGCATATATAAAAATGTCATAATGATATGCTAATAAAGTATTTTCAGCCGGGTGGTGGTGCACGCCTGTAATCCCAGCACTTGGGAGGCAGAGGCAGGTAGATCTCTGTGAGTTCGAGGCCAGCCTGGTCTACAGAGCTAGTCCAAGATAGGCTCCAAAGCTACTGAGAAACCCTGTCTCGAAAAGAAAAAAAAAGTATTTTCAAAAAGTGAAAGAAGCAGAAAGCATGTGGTCTTGCCTTCAAGAAAGAAGTCCATTGCCAAAAGCCTCAAGCAGCCTGGTGGTGCACTACAATCCTAGCACCTACAAGGCTGAGGCAAGAGGACTTGAGTTCGAGGCCAGCCTAAGGTTGTCTCATAAAAACAAACCAAGAAAACCCCAAAAAAGATCTGACTCAAACAAACAACTAAGTAATACAGGACACGATTCTAACAAGTGTGAAGAATAGAGAGGATGCTAAGATCAAGCCTGCCTCTGGAGGAGAACCTCAGTGGGACTGGTCTAGAAGCTGGCAAGCTGAGGAGAGAGTGGCTAATTTTTAACTCCTGACTGCCTGAGAATGCTTTTGTGTCATTTTAATTTGTGAATGAAGTTTTACAAGAAAACAACCAACTTATTAGATTCATGTCCTTCAATGTGGTAGTCCTAGGAAATGATCTACTTCCGTGATGATAGTTTATTTTCTCCTCTAGAGTCAAAATAGTTTTAAAACAGAGATTAAGATAAAATCACCATAACAAAGCCATTAAGATAAAAGTAGTCCAATTATCGAGAAAGAGGAGGGACTGTAAGAGTGTGAATTGTTGAGAGCAAGATTGGAAAAGCACAGGGATAAATAGCCAAACTCATGGAAGCACATGAATTATGAACCAAAGGCTGTGGAGTCCCCAGCTGGATCAGGCCCTCTGGATAAGTGAGACAACTGAATAGCTTGAACTGTTTGGGAGGCACCCAGGCAGTGGGACCCAGACCTGTCCTTAGTGCATGAGCTGGCTGTTTGGAAGCTTGGGCTTACACAGGGACACTTTGCTCAGCATGGAAGGAGGGTACTGGACCTGCCTGTACTGAATCCATCACGTTGAATTGAATCCCCAGGGGAGTCTTGGCCCTGGAGGAGATGGGAATGGAGGGGAGGGGATGGGGGAAAGTGGGAGGGAGGGGGGAGGATAAGGAAACCCATGGCTGATGTGTAAAATTAAAACACAAATATAATAAATAAAAAAGGAGGGGAAAAGATAAAAGAAAAAAATAAAAAGAAACTGGAAATACTTTTAGCTTCATGAGAAAAGCTGAGAATAATATAAGTTCAACTTACCTCATTTTAGTCTTAAAGCAGGTACATTATATAAAAAATGAGTTAATCACTTAAAATAACATATGAATAACATACCAAATCCAGGAACACTTTTGAGGCTGGATTTGAGGCAAATATTCTCCAATCTGAGGTAGCTGTATCTCATTAGACAATTCCACAGGAACATCCAGTCTACTCTTGACTGATGGTTCATGATGATGATGCTCCTTTCTCCAGGTACAAACGCATAACCTGTGATAACCACTTTTACACCAAACATGGTCTCCAACAACACCTACCAAAAATGAAAAATGCACACATAGAGCAACTTAGGATTTCTAGGTTAAGAGCCAGATGTGAGATTATTCTTAATCATGTTTATAAATTTATTAGATATTTACAATAGTCAAAATAAGTGAAAACAATATTTAAGAGTTACAAATCTTTTTCATTCTTGCTAACCTTGTCATGACTACACTATATTGCTTTTATAATAAAAAAATAAAAGATGACACTTAAAAACCAAATAAATGAAAAAAATTTGTCTTTGGAAAAGTAAATCTGAATCCAAACTAAATGATTTAATTATTTTTTGAAAATTACTGCAATTTTTCCATAGATAAATTTTATCATGTTATATCCTATGATTTCTAACATATAAAACATAGATTTCCACATTCTTGCTTTTGTTATAAATGTGGGGAGGTACTGATCAAGTATGAGAGAATGAAGTACCATATTCACTTCTTCCACTAATTTTAATTTCTGGAAGTTTCATAATAGAAAAACATGAACTACATTTCAAATCTTCAGTTATATATTATTAAGTTCAAAGAAATACAAAAGATTCTACTGGTACTTTTAAGGATATAAAGATAAGATTATTAAATAATTTTTCTCGAAAGAATAATAAAAAATGTAACACTGTAGGACTGAAGTAACTAAATTTCATTTTTTTCTGTAAGATGGCCTTTTCTTACTCAAAAAGAATACATTAAGACTAAAATAACTGTGTCTACTAAAATCTTTTGGCCTACCACCTACGGCAAATGTCTGGCACATATGAATGCTCCAATGCTTGCTGAGTTTGTTAACTAATATTTCTAAGACTGTAGATATAATCTAGACTAAATATTCAGAAGAAAAGAGTGTATTACATCTAGAGTTCTTAAGAAGTTTAGACTGTCCAGAATCTGCCTTCAAGCTCCCTCTACTAGTCTCCCAAAAGCCAAGACTACAGTGTCCATTACATTCCCAACTTCAGTCTCAATTCCAAGCTACTGTATGTAACATCCTACTTTAATTCATAACTAATCAAGAGAGGGTTGACAGAGAGGTTAAAAGCTAAGATAAGCAAACCTCTCAAACACCTCGAAGTCACTCAGCATTGACAGCAAAGAGCTCTGAGTATCTATGGTAGCATGGAGCACAAACAGCAGTGAAGGAAAGGCAACCAATCATGTATTCAAACATCCACGAGGAAGGCCTTCTGCAAGAGTAGGACAGTTTAGAGAGAAATTAACACAGGAAAGAAACAACTACTTAACAAGTTATAGTCATGGCTACTGCATCCCCAAGAGGACATTTGGGTTGGATGGCTGGGAAGAGCTACCACTAGAGCAGGCCACGATGCTCTTGACCTGCTGGTCAGTGACAGTTACTGTGAGAACCACGGAGACAGGAGGGTTGCTGGGGCTTGCTGGCTGCTAGTCTGAGAGAATGTGAACCCCAGGCTCAGGGAAAAACCCCACACCTCAAGGGCGTAAGTGAACAAGGGGTGAAGTAAAATACAGGACACACTCACTCTTCTGACCTACTTGTGCACACACCACACGTGTGCACACACACACACACACACATACACACACACACACACATACCAATACACTCGCATTATTCATTAACATGTGCATTTGTGTTTATTAACTTTTCGATGTTTTTTCTACTTAAAAATTATAAAGCTTTATGGGCTGGGCATGGTTGCACATGCCTTTAATCCCAGCACTTGTGAGGCAGAGGTAAATGGATCCCTGTTTCTGTGAAATAATAATATTAACAATCTACTTCTATTCCATAAGAAAGGAAAGAAATTTTTCATTCAAGTGAAAAGTAGAACAGACAAGGTGTGTAAACTCACAATTGAGGACATTTTAGGTTAAAGGGTTGTCACCTCCACAAGGTAGATACCCTTATCTGTCCTGTTCATCATTACATCCAAGAATCTGGCTCCATTCTGCCTGTGTCCTCAGAATGTTAGTGAAGGGGAATTTAAAGATAATGGACTAATTTATTTGGCAGAAGAAAATTTAAGACAAGAGAGCATTTACTCTGTGGCACGGCTGCTTTTTACCATATTTACCCATAGTTAAAAAGAGAAAAAGAGCTGGGCAGTGGTGGCACACACCTTTAATCCTAGCACTCAGGAGGTACAGACAGGAGGATCTCTGTGAGTTTGAAGCCAGCCTGGTCTACAGAGCAAGATCCAGGACAGGCGCAAAGCTACACAGAGAAACCCTGTCTCAAAAAACAAAACAAACAAAAAACCAAAAAAAAACAAAAACAAAACGAAAGAGTACTCTTTGAAATGTGCAGTTTGTTGGGGGAAAGTTGTAAACTTTATAGCAAAGAACAACCACGTGGCTCTGTGCTGGGTCAACAGGAAATGCCCCTGAAGAGAAAGACCACCCAATAAGGGTTCCAACTTGAGAAGATGAAAACTCACTCGAAAAGAGAGATCCTGACTGGAAATGTAGCTGAAGGTGTTCCCCATGCCTTGAAAGCAACTTTCTGGGAAAGTGCTCCCCAGCGTCAGCACAGGGAAGCTGACAGCTGTGCTTCATGGGGACCAGGCTATAGCTCCCACTGGTAGAAGGATGTGACCACACTGACCATGTTACTAGCTTTGCAGGCAAGAAAGATCCAAGACTGAAGAGTTCATGGAGTCCCCTTCAGAGAGCAGCTGAATGTGCGCAGGGGAAGACTCTCCGTAAGGAACTGCAGAGAGGACACGCATGAGGCTCTGAAGGCGAGCCTCAGTTTATACAGAGACCCACGATACTGAAGATGTCAGGATCCTTTTTCACTTCAGTGGTTTTTGTCAGAGTATTTCATCACAGAAAGAGAAGAGCACTGGTCCAGCAAGTGACTGGATCCCTAAAGCTTCCACTTCCTTCTCTGTAAGATGCTGACTATGGTGGCACCGGAAACAAACCATCCTCCTCCAGCACTTATGGGGTCACATAAGTGGTCAACTGGTATTACTATCACTGCATCTGGATTCTTACACCGTTTTTCTTGTTAACAGAGCCTTCAAATTCTTTTTGTACCTGAGCTAAATATACAAGCACACCATGGTTACTCGTGCCCCAGGCCACTGGCAGCCTTCTCCTTGTGCCTGCAGAACAGATCACTTTAAGTGTGAGTGGAGAAAAAAGGTCAGAAGAGAGGAGGTCCAGGCTGGCAGGACTGCATTTCATAGAACAGATACATCTGTACAGAAATCTTAAAATACAACTTTATTTCATTTATACTTTTGTCATTATCAGAAAGAAGTGAATCAATCACATCTCTGTCAGAAGTTTAAAAAGATGGGTTATTATTCACACTTTTTACTTAAAATTTTTTCATATAACTTGATATTCTTTCTCTTCCCCATAGAATCTTTTTGTTGTGTTCTTTTGTTTTTGTTTTTTCGAGACAAGGTTTCTCTGTGTAGCTTTGCTGCTTTCCTGGAACTCACTCGGTAGCCCAGGCTGGCCTCGAACTCACAGAGATCCACCTGCCTCTGCTCCCGAGTGCTAGGATTAAAGGCATGCACCACCACTGCCCAGCCCCATAGAATCTTAATATGTGTTACTGATTTGTAAAACACAAAATGGAAATGGAGAATAAAATTTAATGATGTAAAAATTCTTCAATGTTTAAAATTTACCTATGTTTCTAGATAAAAATTGTAACTTACATTATGTAAAATATTTAAAAAATCATGAATTTAGAAAGAAGCTCTTTAAAATTAACATATTTTTCTAGATAAAAATTATACCTTATATTATATAAAATATAAAAGAAAATTCATGAAGAATTTAGAAAGAAGCTCTTAATTTTCTGTAAGTTTTTTTTTTTTTAATAAGGGTTTGCGTTAAGGACATGAATGTTTATATTTCTTTTTTTTTTCTATTTTCCCACTTCTTTTTTAAGTCAGATGTGCCTACTATAAAACACCAGGGACCTCTGTTTCCCTGAAAACCAAATATCTGGTGCTAAAAAAATACAAGAGATGGGCCACCCAATACAAGCAGACAAAGCCTTCTCTGGTGGGGAACTTACCACAGGAAGTGTGAGCCATGTAGCCACAAGTCGGCTGCTGATCCGGTGATACCATGACAGGCTTATAAACATCAAAGAAATAATGGGACCCAGCATAAAAATACTTCCAAAAAAGCTTCCTGAAAACAGGAAGAGTATAAAATAAATACCCTTCCATGACACCATGATTCTGAAACATAAAAAAAACAAAGATTATGTTTTATGCATTTAGCTGTTCCAATTCCATCAAAATTATAGATACAAATATCTTTAATGAGGCTACTGAACAACTCTGATGAAGGCTAGAGAAGACTGAATTCCCTGTTCTACAAGTCTAACAAGTTGCCAGTACACTAGAAACTGATCCTCTCAAAAGAGTATATAAATGTCTGTTCTCCAGAAACATATGCTAACTAGTGTGCCCTCAACTGTTACTCTGACATTGCTAATACACTGTTACTTTTTTTCAAAAAAAAGTATATAGACAACAGGAGAAATGTGTTGTGTTTTCATGAATAACACAGTGTATTTCTCAGGTCATCTTCCAGTAGATTTTAAAAGTTTAAAAAGAAACCAAGGTGTGGGTGCATATTGACCCTGCTCACTTGGGAAATGCAGGGAATGACCTCGGGTGAAAGGTCATGATAAATTGTCCAGCTGACTAGAGCTGGTTCAGGCCTTATAGCTGACATAGCAGATACCCACAGGTCTGTTCATTAACTGCCTTCCTCCTCTAGGTCAGAAAATCTCCAGTCTGAGTTTGAACAGGCCACTGCTCAGGATGAGAGCCTCCTGCAGACAGAACTGCTGCAGCAGGAGCACTAAGCCTCTCAGGCAAGTGAGCCACCATTGCATTCCATCCCCAGCAAACATGGAATTGGTGGAGGACTGGGAGCTCTTGACCTTGGCTTCTAGTGTGAATAGGTCTTGATTTTTTTTCTGGCCCGTGGCCCAGCTAAGCTGTTTCTGTGTCTGATTGCCTTTCCTTCTCATATAGCAGATCTTCAGAGAACTGAGGAGGCCAAAGAAGCCACAGATGCCTTGAAACCATGACATTCTAGGCTCTCAGATCAAGACTTCCTCCTCAGAAGACACTCCTTTACAACTGTGAACTCACCAGTGAGGAAAATACCAGCTGTCTTCCAGGTGACCCAGCCCCAATCAGATATATTGGTCTGCTGACTCAGTACTCCTAAAGCAAAGAAAGCATCAAAAATGAGCTTGAGACGCTGAAAACCTGATCCAAGAATTACTGAGAACCCTGACATTCAACAGCAAGTGGCCACTGTGAGGGGTACTACAACATGGAAGAAAGAGGTATAGTGAGCAAGACTATTTCTGTCAGTTTAATATTGGTGGCTTTGACAAGCTGACTGAGTTCTCAGGCCTCCCTATGTGGTATGGAATCTGTCATGGAAGACGGGGTTGATGTAATGCTTTTCCAGACAGACCACACCCATAATCATCATATTTCATTCTCCAATACAGTGTTGAAGCTCATTCCATGTCATGCACCATTGTTGATGAAGAGAATGCACCAAAGAGATCTCCACATTCCATCATTCTTCATATTATTCATTTTTTTCCATATTCAAATGAGTGAGTATTCTTTGGTTGCCAAGCCTGACCTGAAATGACTGGTCCTGAGAAAGGATTTACAGAAGTTATCTGAATCATCTTTGATTTTCTTGGCACTCAGATGCTGCCCATGGACTTGTCGGGTCTCCAGAAAGCACAGAAGCATCTGACAGATTCAAATAGTGACCAAGACATTGCAGGATCAGCAGTGTGTGATAATTTATCAAAAGCTTCCCAATGGTGCACAAAGTTTGCTCTAGGAAATATCTCATTCTTAGTGTTAGTGAGGGCTTTACCTACAAAGCCTGAAGAAGGGATGGCTAAACTAGCTTTGAAAAGGCTTTTCACAATCATTGTCTTCCTACCATGTTTCTAAGCCCAGCCACAGGCTGTAGGTCTGTGCTGCTAAATGCACAGAAGAGAATGCTGCTGACCTTAATCTTATGTATGGTTTTGTTTGCTTTGGGTTTTTTTTCTTTTGGTTTTCTTTGTTATGGTTTGTGCTTTTGCTATTTATTTATTCTTTCATTTGTTCTTGTTGTTTTGATATTTGCTAAGGATATTCACTGTTTATGTTGACTGATCTCTTTAAGTCCCTATTGAGTAAAATAACTGTATTTTTATATTAATAAAATGATTTAGTACTTTTCTGTCTTAGAACCAATTTCTTTACTCAGGTGTGTTGCCTCACTCAAGTAGCCCCAGAAACTCTTGTAACATCAAGAACTCTTGTCAGTCCAGCTTGGGCTATATATTGAGTTTCCAGTCAGCCAGGTCTGCACAGGGCTTAGGATGTGGATATCATTTTATGTTGGGAAAAGTATTGATACTATATCTCTGTGTCCCTATATTTAGCTCTCTCTAAAAGATATTATTCTGGATACACATTTCCTGAAATGATCATGAGCACTCAATTAATGAGAAGCATAACAGTATTGCTCTAAAGCCTCTCGGGAAATGAGAACATTGATTAAAGAAGCTTTAAATAAATCCATGGACTGCTTGCCACCTGGGGCAATAATAATGTCCCTTCCTGGGCTGCTGCCAAAGCCATGTCCTGTCCATGGCCAGAAGAAGCCGTGCTGGTCTTTGTTGATGTCCATATCTCCTCTTTCCTGTGAAGGCCTTGCAACAACCTGCAGTCTGCGCCAACACCTATGACCATGTTGGTGTTAAAAGGCTTTTCCCCCAAAAGTGTATGTTTGTCTTAGAGGCCTGTGCTGCCACCTTGGAGCAAATGACATCCGGGTCAGGACTGTTGTTTGGGTTGTGTTTGGGTCCATGGCTCTGTTGCAGTCAGGGTCTGTGTTGATATCTCTGGCTCCTGTGGCCATCAAAGTCAGTGCAGGTGCCTGGAATTTGGGCCACTACCTGTGTGCATGGTACTGCTGAGTCTAATCCAATCTGAGTGACCAGGCCTGGGCTGCACTCTAGGACCATGTCTGTGTTGATGTTGAAAACAGCTAGGATCTGTCTTCATGCCCATGGCCTCTGTTTGCAACAAAGGTCGCACAAAAGTACATAGGGATCTAGGCTTCTATGTAAGTATCCAAGGGCTGTGCTTCTGTTGGGCCCATACAGATCTGAGTGGACAATGCTGCCACTAGGGCCCCTGGTGTCCTCTGGACCTAGGTTGCTTTCAAAAGACATGTCTGTATCTTTTGCCCTGCAACATCCTCCATCTAAATTGATGTCAGTGGCTCCTGTTACCTCCAAAGACAGGGTAGGTTAACCCAGAATTATCTGTGGGAGCTGGACCTACCCCCTACCAACTGCAGCAGTCCAGTGAGTAGGTCCAGTACCAGGATGGAACAGCATATTAGACAGTATTTTGTTAGTAGTCGTCCAGGTGAGCTGTCCCTGAGACTGTGAGATCAAAAGAACTGAGTCCACCTCTTTCTTCTGCCTTGTGTTGTTCAGGGTGAGAGAAAGATGCCTGCCCCACCTAAGCACACACATGCTACCTGCAGCTTGTGGGAGAGTTGGCCTCTGGGCAATAAGAATAGAGGAGCTGGGGCAGACTCACACCAACTGCAGCAAGTGTGATTGTGGGTTCGGCACTTAACCTGGACAAAACAGCAGAGCTGTCTCTAGTGGTCTGAGGGTGAGTAAGTCAGAAGCCAGGGTATGAGATCAGGAAAACTAGCCTCTTTCCATTCTGCTTGCAGCATGGGGTGAGCTAACTAGACAGTCCTGGAGAGCTTTCCTGGGTGTTGAGGTGAGGAAAGGTGGTGGGCTAACCAAACTGCTACCATCCATGCCAGAATCAGGGCTGAGTTATCCCACCTTAACATCATCTTTGTCTATGAACTGCTGGACATATGTGAAAGGCTGGGACATGCCTAACCAAAGCTGCAGGATCTCCATGACACAAGGCATCAATAGGATTTCCAAGAAGAGTACAAATGAAGGTCCATCATCTATAGTGTAGAGAAGCCAGAGATGGCCTGGAACACTCACAAGCAAAGATCTATGGACTAAAGAGTACACTGTGTGACTTACTGGGCCACACTACAGCCTCCTCCAAGACTTTTGTTTGTTTCTGTTTAATTTTGTGTTTTAAGCTTTTCTTTTAAATTTGTTTTGTTTTGTGGGGGAGGTTTCAAGGGCAGAGCTCAGATTGGAGGGAATGAGTAGGAGGGAAAGTGGGATTGGGATGCCTGATGTAAAACCAACAGACTATTAATAAAACATTTAAAATAAAAAAGAAATTAGGTAAGCCAGAGCTATCTGCTGTCGACAGACTAATCTCTTCTGCCCACCTGTTCACAAATAACCTGTCAGAAGCTTAATATTAATTACAAACTGTTTGATCTATGGCTCAGGCTTCTTGCTAGTTAGCTCTTTCAACTTAAATGAACCCATTTCTATTAATCTCTCTTTTGCCACATGGCTGTGGATAGAACTAGAAAATACCATCCTGAGTGAGATAACCTAGACTCAGAAAGACAAACATGATATGTACTCACTCATAAGTGGATACTAGATGTAAAGCAAAGGATTACTAGACTACAACCCACAGCTCCTGAGAAGCTAGGAAACAGGAAGATCCCTAAAACAGATGCATGGATCACCTTGTGAAGGGGAAATAGAGGAGATCTCTAGGAGTAAGCTGGGTTTGGGATGATTTAAGGGTCCCCCTGGCAATAGGTTCATGATCCATCATTGTTGCATGAGCTGGCTTTTTGGAGCCCATTATCTATGGTGAGACACCTTGCACCCTTACCTTGATGCAGGGAGAGGGACTTGGACCTGCCTCAACTTAATGTACCAGGCTTTGCTGACTCCCCATGTGAGGGCTTACCTCAGTGCAAGAGGGAATGGTGGTCGTGGGTTGGTTCTGTATTTAATATTTAAAGAGTATATGTCTTAAAATATATTTCTAGATATATTTATGGCAAAATACTAGTAAGATATAACCATGTAATGGTATATGATGGAAAGTTACAATGTCATTGATTTGTATAACAAATATAGTAAGAAATCATCCAAGTGATGTGCATGTTTAAGGCAAGAGAATAATAGAAGCGATATAGTATGTTTGAGAGTAATGCATACCCTACATACTAGCACTATATGCATAAAGTGGAATATGATTATAGTATAAACAAAGTGCAGGAATTTTTTTAAGTGTTGGATTCAAATCCACTGTCTCATACTAGGAAAGGCTTCCAAAACTGGCCATTTGAAACCAAAAAGCCTTTGAACTTCAAAGGACACCATCACTGGATAAAGAGGCAGGCTACTAAATGGGAAAAATCTTTACTAGCTATACAATTGACAGAAGGCTGCTACCTAGAATATTAAAACTAACTAACTAACCAACTACCCAACTCATAAGATAAACAAACATCAAGCAAAAGTGCAACCCAGCTGGAGAGTGGTGGTGCACACCTTTAATTCCAGCATAAGGGAGGCAGAGGCAGGCAGATCTCTGTGAGTTTGAGGTCAGCCTCCTCTCAGAGCAAGTTCCAGGATAGCCAGGACTACACACAGAAACTGTGTCAGAAAATGTAAGTGACAACAACAACAAAAATGGCAACCCTTTTCATTTGGTGTGATAACTGTGTCTAATCTGCCCCTTTCCCTCCTAATGTTGAAGTTAGATGCTTTGTGGCAATGAGCTAGCTGCAGTGGAGACCAGAAACTGGTGTAAGGAAGGTCTACAAACAATCCTATCTCTTCTGCTTGCTCTATATCTTCTGAGTAGAGTTTAAGAGTTTAAGACAGAAAATACGGCTGATTCTTTTGAGTTGCTGTGACAAAAATATGACAGAAATCAGTTAAGGGAGGAATGCTCATGGCTGTAGGGAATGTCAGTCAATTACAGCATGGAGGACAAACAGGGTAGCCTGGTCTGTGGCAGTGATCTTCTTTTTCTCACACTGGGGTGGACCAGGAAGCAGACGACTCAGAACTGGTACCAGAAGTGATAATGGCCTTTAAGACCCATCATAGGCAACCTTCTTCTGCTAGCTAGTCCATGTCCTAAAGGTCAAATAATCTCCCAAAGTAGGAACCAATTGTTAAAGCACGTGAGCACCAATGATCTGTGTGTTAGTGTAAAAAATGTGTTTAGTCAGTGTGTATCAGAGGATGAGTGAGATGGCTAAGTGAATAAAGGCTCTTGCCAGGATGACTGACAACCTGATTTTATACCTGAGACTGACAGGAGGAGAGAACTTACTCTGAAAAATTATCCTTTGACCTCCACACTTCAGCAATGACATACATGTACATTGCCTTCCCCCATCTCCCAAGTAAGTTGAGACCAGGGTGTACTTAGACTCCCAAAGACCCTCCATGTCTCCTGAGTGCTGGTATTAGCACTTCCAGCCTTTTTACTGCTGTTCTTACTACCTACATAGTTTCAGGATTTCAATTGTAAAACTTGCAAGCTGATGATGCCTGGGCCACAGTAACTTATCAAGCGTCCTGAGAATGGCTACTTACTTCCACTTAAAATGTCTCGGCTTTCACCCTAATCATTTCCATCTCCAGCATTCATTCTGGGAGCTAGAAGGATTTTTCAGCAATTGAGAACACTTGTTGTTCTTGCAGAGGACATGGAATCAATTCACAGCAACCACATTGTAGCTGACAAATATTTATAAGTCCATTTCCAGGGGATCCGATGTCCTCTTCTGACCTCTGTGGGCAGTGGGCACACACATGGTGCACAGACAAAATGCAGGTAAACGTTCTTCCACAGAAAATAAACAAGCCTCAAAAAACACAAGCATGTGTGCCACTTTCATATTGAGTGTAATTACTCTAGGAGTCTAATAATTTATTCTATTTTGATGAGTTCTCCTTACTTGTGTTAAAAGCATGTTTACATTCTGAGTTTTTATTTCGTTTTTTAACTTTATAATTAATTTTATGTATCAGACATGGATTCCCATGTCCTCCCTCCTTCTGCCACATCTCCTGCAACCTCCCCTCAATACACCCCCCATTCTCACCTCCTCTAAGGCAAGGACTTCCCTGGAGATTCAGATTAGCCTGGTAGATTCAGTTGAGTCAGGTCCAGTCCCCTCCTCCCTGCACCTAGGCTGAGCAAAGTGTCCCAGCATAGGCCAAAATTTCCAAAAGGCCAGCTCATACTCTAAAGACAGGTCCCAGTCCTACTTCCTGTGGTCCTCCTAAATAGTTCACACTAATGGACTGTCTCTCTTATCCAGAGGGCCTGGTACAGTTCCATGGGTGCTCCTCAGTTATTGGTTCATTGTTCATATGTTTCCACCAGTTTGGCTATTGGTCCCTGTGCTTTTTGCATCATAGTCTCATATAATCCCTCCTCTTTCTTGCTGATTGGACCCCCGGAGCTCCACGTGGGGCCTGGCTATGTATCTCTGCATCTGATTCTATCAGTCATTGGATGAGTGTTCTATCACCACAGTTAGGGTGTTTGGCCATCTGATCACCAGAGTTGGTCAGTTGGGCTTTCTCTCCTGTATTGCCAGTAGTCTACAGAGGAGATATTTTTGTGGATTTCTGAGTACCTCTGTAACACTTTGCTTCTTCCTATTCCCATGGGGTCTTCACTTATCATGGTATCTCTTTTCTTATTCTCCCTCTCTGTTCTTGATCCTGCTGGGATTTCCTGACCCCCTAAGCTTTCTTTCCCCCAACCCTTGCTCTTTCTATATGAGCAAATTGAACAGCTGAGTTTTTATTTCTATGATCTTACTTATTTTCACTTATACCATAGATTGTGACTGGCAAGAATGTCCCTGGAAGTGAGGGTATGAGGGAGGGTCAGGATACATAGGAGGCTGGATTCCTGTTTTCTAATACCAGAAGCTTGCTCTCTTACAAACAAGTGGCAAGTTTTCTAATGACTGAACCAAATCATAACCCTATATGTTTGGCATGATTTCCCACTGTTTCAGGTGTTTGAAGTTTTCCCATATGCTTCAAAATTGTAGCCTCTACCAATTTTCATGTAGCGTGTAATTAAAATAGAAGTACACACAGAGACAGTTGGCTGAAAAGGCCTGCCTCCAAACATGATGACCTAAGTTCAAAATCCAGAACACAAATGGTAGAAGGAGAGAAGCAACTCCCTGAATTGGTCCTCTCATCTCCACACACACACTGACACACCACCACACACTGGAGTTTGCTGTGCATATTGCTCTGTATAAATAAAATGCTGATTTGCCAGTAGACAGGCAGGAAGTATAGATGGGACAAGTTGAGAGGAGAATTCTGGGAAGTGGCAGGACAGACCTGCCTGTTGCTGACATATAAGAACTAGATAGCAAGACGCCTGCCATGGCCATACAGTTTGTAAGCAATATAAGATTCTGTGTAATTATTTTATATGTGGGTTGTGGGACAGGGGGTAGGGCTTGGCGGCACCTGGAGAGAAGCTCTCCAGCTACACATGGCACCCAACAGCTCAAGTTTCCACCTTAAACCTTAAATATTTAATAATCAATTCAAAATGAAGCTAAAAACAACTTCCTAGTTGTATCTTTTAAGTTGGCAGGTTCCTGGTATGTGCATTTGACCAGCCATATGGCAGAAATGAGATGTCTGCAAGGAGCACAGAATGCTGCATGGTGGATTTAGCCTTTGCTAGTTAAAAAAAAAGAAGTTTCTGGGCTATAAGCTGCTTTGATAAAAACATAGAACCACTATTTCTAAGAGTTGATGGTGGCTCCCAGAGCTGGTAGTAAACATATCACAGCCATATTTGACAGCTGAGGTTGGCAGAGCAAAAGCTGCTACTTTAGCCCTAGTAATGCTGCATTTTAAAACAATAGATTCGTAATAAGACAGATTCAGATGAAACAAGACTTTAAATGCTATACAATGTGTGTAAAAATGTACTTAGGCTTGGAAGAGAAAGAAAAAGCAATATATACAGTTATATAAAACATATACTTTTTAAAAATAAAGTCTTTAAAGAGACAATAAAGGTAGCATAAAAAATAAGCCATATAAAGATGACTATTACACAGAGAATCGTGATTATGTTGTCTTTGGGATTTTTAACTGAAGAGAGATATTTGATTGTAAAGGCAGCAGTGTTAAGCCAATCTGTTTATTTTAAAGACACCTTGACTTCATAATTTGAATACAGGATATGTTGCTTTGGAAAGGAGGCTCTGCTTTTGTTTCCACAGAAAGCAAGATGCTATGGATTTGTTCCAGATTAAGATACATCAGGCTTGACCAGCCAAGACCCCCTGAGAGGTCTCCGATGGCACCATGGCCCAAATGATCCAACATCCAGAATGGTTTCAAGGCAACTGGCTCAGAAGATGTACCCTCATGGACAACTCCAATCAGCATTTTATTTATCAACCAAATCAGAGTAACACATATTTACAGAGTACAGAAAGACATCTCCAGCCCAGCAATCATCTCCAAGGCCTTGGCTCTGCTTGGTGACTGGGAGGGTTCTGCCTGCTGCAGGAAATCCAGGCTGGTCTATTAAATAAGAGACGTCAGCTCCCCTACAGCTACATGTTCTGGAAACAGAACTGGAGAGCACAAAGGGCCAAGTCGGACCATGTTTCTACATGTTGCCCCATCAGCTCTCTCTCCACAGTGAAGACGGGCTGTTTTTCATTGTTATTTATATTACTGTCTTAGGGAGGGTCTCTTGTAGCCCAAGGTTGCCTTAGACTCCTGATTGTTCTGTGACTACTTCTCTGCTGCTAGGATCAGTAGCATGTCACCACACCACCATGCCTGGTAGCTCATCTTTATTGGATGTTCCCTTCAGTGTTACCCCTTTGTGCCTGCTGACACTTCTAACCTCCCATAATTGTCAGCTGAATGAAACTATTATGGGAAGAAAAAGGAAGATTGTTAACAGCTAACAATAATATAAATAGAATGCAGTCAGTTCTAAATGGTAGTGGAATGTGACAGAGACAGCAGGGAAGGAAGGGGGAAAGACTTTGTCTCCCCTCTATTGTCACAACATTGTCAGTGTTTCCTCACTGAGGGTCTCTGTCCATTTAGAAAACATCAGAGATGTGTGTGTGTGTGCATGCATGCGCGCCTATTGTCATGCATAGATCCAAGCCTTCATCCTTGCTCTATGTGAAAAAAAAAACCTTCCAGAACATCCAAAGTCTTTGTGGTTCCCTCCCTACCATTATTCTGGCAGCCTCATCTTCTTTCTTCCAACATTTGTTTAAAAACCACAAGGGAAACATGGTTTTCCTTCATCAGTTCTCCAAAAATGTCTATGTCACTAGACAAGGCTAGGTTGAGAGTTGCCTGGTATGGAATTCTGTTCTCAAAACTTCAATACGCTTATTCATCTGTATATTTATATATGTGTTTGCACACATGTGTCAGAGCATGGTTCAGGTTCAACGGACATGTTGCAGCTATTAGTTCTCTACTGTCACCATGTTCATCCCAGTATCATAGTCAGGAGTGCTAATTCTGTGGATTCCTTGGCTCTGGGTTGTGTATAGACTGCTCACAGTTAAGACAAATGTGGATGACAACAGAAGGCAATGATGGTGGCCTGGACCAAATTTGAATCATTCAGAACATGTCACCCTCATTAGGGGAGTCTATCAGTGCAAGTGACTCATAGGCAAGCCATAGAGACCTTCTTGACATTCACCACAATGTATGGGCTCTTGGAGAGAATAAGAAAGAGACAATAAATGATAGTTAACCAGGCATCTATAGAAGATGTGTTGGGGAGGAACAAAGGTCTTAGCAAATCTTCAAATTCAAGATGACCACATTCTCTTAATCTGGTGTTGTTGTTGTTGTTGTTTCTCATTTTAATCTGATATTGGCCTTATGTCTATGGTTCCTTGTCACCAAACTAAAATAAGAAAAAGCCCAAATTCACTCATATGTAACATGGAGTAATATATTGACTTGAGTGCATCAGATGGAGATATTCTAGTAGAAATGAGAAATGGGAAGACAGTTGTCTAAATTTCAGTGGGTCAAAACCTGACACCCCCAACTACATATCTCTCAGAGAACAATTTCTGGAAGGTTTTTTATTCTCTCTATCAATAAGGTGGGTCCCAGGTATATAAATGCATGTCTCCAGGCTTTTCTGTATTACCTTTACCTGCTTAATCATTTTCGATCCTATCATCAAAGCCACAGATTTTAATAAACTACATATCTCTGTTTATGGTCTTTGTGTGTGTGTGTGTGTGTGTGTGTGTGTGTGTGTGTGTGTGTGTGTATACCCTTCATTGGAAATATTGTTCTTCAAAATACATGTTTGCCACAGTTAATAAAAGGCAAGAAATGGAGATGGGAGAATTTTAAAAGCTTCTGCGATAACTACAGTTTGCTTTTATTTCACTTCCTAGGAGGTGACAGGGTTAATTTTCCATCCCCATCATCCATAACGTAGTAATTTTGAACCTAATACATTGCACATGCCAGGGAAGTATTCTGTTTCTGAGTTATATTCCTGGTTTGTAACTCCATTTATCTGCTACAACTACTACCGGGCAGACATCAAGAAGAGCATTAACTGTCAATTTATCCCTAATAAGATTTGCCATGTGATTAGCTCACAGAATGCTTTGAAGACTAGGCATGCTTATCTGAGACAGAAGAAGCACCCCAGTCCAATAACACACTCTATAAAGTTTACTCTGAAAAAGGTTGATAGAAAACGGTTATCTATCTGCACAAATGCAAGGAGAAGATGCCATGTTAATCTTTCTGGTAGCATTTATCAAAAGAAACAAAGCTATACTGAGGATTCACATGGAATTAAGGCATGACTGAACATAGGCTTCTTCCCAATAATGGTCTTAGAGCTCTTAAAAGCTTACATTTGAGAGAAAGAGACTGGAACTTAACAAGGATAATTCCTTCACACATTAACTCTCTGTGAGTCTCAGGTCAGATTTATTCCAGAAGAACTGCAGAAGAATAAAGCCCTCATCTGAAAGAAACCTTTCCTCAATACACTGTGACTTCTTCTGTGGTAAAAGAGTAGCATCAACCATTCCTCTCCCTTTCAAGCCTTGCAGAGACACACACTCAGGTTCCATCCTTCCAGACAAAGGTGAAGTTTCCACTTAACACTGCTTAGCTGGTGCATCAAAGGAATATCTTATCCAATCTCCATCCCCAGGGGTGTCTTAAAAGTTCATTTTATCTGATGAGCCACTTCTGCATTGTCATCTAGATGAGAGGTGACATAACTGCTCCAACTCTGACAGTAAGAGATGCTGAGTGATGATCCTGAACCCAGGAGCACTCTGCTTGAATGACTGGCATCCCAAGCATTTTCCCATGCCTACCTCATAGTCCTGTCCCTACAATTCTCCAGAAACATCTCTCTTCGGTTAGGTGTAATCCAGTCCAACTAATACACTAGAGAGGCTGGAAGGAAGAAAGTCAATTGCAGGAGCAGGAGAGATCACTCATCCTTTAAGAGGATGTATAGCTCTCCCAGAGGACCCAGAAATCACCTAACAATCTCCTTGACTCCAGTTTCAGGTGGAATCCATTGCCCTTTCTGGCTTCAGTGCAAACTGCTTGCTTGTGGTGCATAGAAAACAGGCAAAATCCCCAAATACATAAACACAAGCCTCAGTATGGTGGCTGGGACTTAAACCCTCATCCTCCACAACAGAAGCTAGTGCTCTTAACTGCTGATCCAACTCTAAAACCCACTTTTTCTTTGTTTGTTTTTGGAGATAGTATATTACTGTGAGGCTCTGGATGTCATGGAGGCCTCAAACTCAAAGTCATCTAACTACCTCTGCCTTCTGAGAGCTGAGATCAAAGGCATGGGCCACCATGTCCTACTTCTGACTTGCATGTTTAAAGAGCTTACTGTACAGCGGTCCTGTGTTAGCATTGAGGATGAACACTATACAACAAATCAAACCTCACATTGATTATATCTCCCTGGGGAGACAGACAGCAAGCAAAATGAAACACACCCAGCTTAGATGGAGACCCCAGTGTCAGAAGGGCTGAAGATGGTCAGATCAGCTGCAGCCCACAATGACACCAGTGCTGTGATCCTTCAGTATTGTCATAGCCATGATCATGGGGCTCAAGACAATTCTAGAATGGGAGAAGGTAAAGGGATGAGGTAAGAATTGACCAACACCTGATACAAAGAAATGGTGACCAGCATGTGTTCTGCTAAATCCTACATACAGACTTACAGCTCTGGATGACTCCTAGGGCATGAAGAGTGGTGACTAGATCTTGAGACTTGGACATTCTGGTCTAGGTCCATTTCTGCTGGGCCACTGGATTGAATATCAGAATTGAAAATTCCTATGTCTACCAGGTAGTATTTTAAAATGCCTGAATGAGTTGTGACACAGTGCAGGCTAGCTCAGGAATTTTGCTGTTGTTTAAACTGTGGTGTGCATATGTGTTTGTGTGAGTGTGAGCATGGGTGTTATGGTCAGTGGATGGTCTCAGGTGTCTGTGATTACCTTCTACCAAGAGACAGGGTCTCTTTGGATTGTATTTTTAGTCTGTATAGGGAGAGGTGTGTGCATGCCATTGCTTGCATGTGGAGATCAGAGGAGAACTTTGAGAGTCTATCCTCTCCTTCCAGCTTTACAAGAGTTCCAAGGAACAACCTTAGGTCATCAGGCTTCATGGCAAGTTCTTTCACCAGCTGAGCCATCTAAGTTGCTCCTCTTTATTGTGTTTGCCACTGTGCGTGCCTGGAAAACTGGGCTGTGTTTCTATTTGTTCTCTTGTCTCTGTCTCCCAGCTCACCATAGGAACACAAGGATTAGAGAAACAACAGCTTCCACACTCAGCTTTACACACGTTCTGGGATTCAAATGTAGGATTATGCTTGTGTGGAAAGCAATTTACATAGTGAGCCATTTTCCCACCTGGCTTATTTTCTCCTCCTCCTCTCCTTCCTCCTTCTCCTCCTCTTGTACAGTTTTTCAAGACACAGTTTCTCTTTTTTTGCCCTGGCTGTGCTGAAAATTGCTCTATAGATCAGGCTAGTCTCCAGTTCTCAGAGATCTTCCTGCCATTGCCTCCTAAGTACTGGGATCAAAAGTGTGCAACACTACTGCCCAGATTTTTTTATTTACACATTTATTCATTTTTTAACTTTTTAATATATTTATATTTCATAGGGATATTTGTGTTTTAATTTTACATATCAGCCATGGGTTCCCCTCTCCTCACTTCCTCCCGACCCCCCTGCCTTTCCCACAGCACCTTCCCCCAATTCCCTTCTCCTCCAGGGCAAAGATTCAGCTCCACCTGGTAGATTCAGTACAGGCAGGTCCAGTCCCCTCCTTCCAGGCTGAGCAGCATGTCCCCACATAAGCACCAGGTACCAAACACCCAGCTCATGCACTAAGGATAGCTCTGGGTCAAAATGCCTGGGTGTCTCTGAAACAGTTCAAGCTATTCAATTGTCTCACTTATCTAGAAGGCCTGATCCAGTTGGGGGCTCCACAGCTTTTGGTTCATAATTCATGTGTTTCAATTAGTTTGGATATTTGTCCCTGTGCTTTTTCCAATCTTGGTCTCAACAATTCACACTCTTACAATCCCTCCTTTTTCTCGACAATTGGACTCCTGGAGCTCAACCTGGGGCCTTGTGTTGGCATTTTGCCTCAATATATATCTGTGTGAAGGTGTCAAATATCTGGGAACTGGAATTAAAGACTATATTGAGCTCCAATGTGGGAGATAGGGATTAAATCTGGGCTCTCTGGAAAGCACCAGTTACTTAAAGGCTAAGCCTTATTTGCAGCCCCGGTTTATTTCTAATGTAAACCCCAGCTGATGATATCCAGCTCTTACTTAAGTATATTAGAGTCCAGTTATGCCTAATGTATGAGCTGAATGAGTCAGCCAGGTCTGTTTGGCATCGGGACATGGGATCT